>NW_011888783.1:12174956-12220407 GCF_000151845.1 Pteropus vampyrus | reverse complement strand
AGCAATGGGATCCAGAAATATTAAAGTCAAGATTTTAATGCATAAGTTTTAAAGTGTATTCTATCTTTCATTTTAACACACCTAATAGCAGATGTCAAAATCTCAGGATCAGGGAATATGACAGGGCAGATTGTTCTGGGCCATTTTTTTTTTTTAAACCATCCCATTGTATATATTACAACCAGTTGCCCTTGTGAGCAGTTCCTCAAGTTCCTCCTTTTTGTAGAAACTAAAATGTGCATCTATATATCTTTATATTTGTATCAGAAGCACAATATCTAAATTTAAAACTTCCTTTCTGAACTTCTATATGTTCTAGCTGACTAATTTGAAATCCTTCAAACAATGGTTTTACACAAGGGAGAATTCAATTGGAGGCAGATGGATAAGAAAGGTAAAGAGTAAGACTTTGTGCTATTTTATGTGCAAACATAAAAAAATGTAGAATATTTGTCTGGCAAAACAAAAGTTTTTACTTTGATGGCCAGCCTTTATCAATAAATCCTTGAATTTCTAAGGAGCAAATGTACATATGGATTTCTGTAATGACAATGACAACTAAGTATCTAAAAGGGACCTTTTAAATTGTGGTCTGAAGACAATGTCATAAATATGTAACAAGATATTTTAAATAATAGGCTATCTTGTTTTTAAATTATTTCAAATCACATTAATATTGTATATTTATATTTTATATTAACTTTGACATTATAAAATGTCAATTAGTTGCAGGTTCTAAATGAGATTCCTCCCATGAATTTGGGGATGTAGAAATAAAATGACATATTCTGTAATTATGATTAAGAAGATTATATATATTTTGAAAGATATTAGAAAATTTCATCAGGATCCACCCTAAATCATAATTTTTATCTATGCTGTAAATAAATTTAGGGTATCTTTCACATATTATTAAGAAACTATTAATCAAAAGGTAAAATACAATTTAACATAAACATGGAAATTGCAGCATGCCAATGACAAGTACAATCAGCAGAGTATGATGATCTGAGTGAGATCTAGAAAAGGGAGAGCTATAGCAGAATTTGTTGATGTCTAGCTAGCAGGATCCAAAAAGAGTAATTATGTATTTGGCAGATTTAAGTATTTTGACCATTCAGGAAGATTAAATAATTTGCCCGAGGTTTAGTTAGGAAACACACTATTCATTCTGTTTCTGTGTAAGCGCATGAAAAATTTGCCATAATCTGGTCTAATATGGCATTAAATTATCCATTTTCTATTTAGATTCAGCACAATGATCTTCTGATGTCTTGCTTTCTAGGTACCTTGATAATAGGAAGGCGGTATCCCAGATAGCATTCTTGGTATTCGCCACTATAAATTAGCAAATTAGTGCTTTTATTAAGATGTATGCCAGATTTCTCACTTAAATCAGCTTCTCCAGTCCTGATGATTTTTAGATGAAGTGAAAAATTTCAATTTCAAACTTGAAAATATGAGCTGTGGCAATCCAATCAAGAGCAGAATGGTTAGCAGAAAATGCCAGCTGGACTTCCTTCTTAACAACCAAACTGGTGACCACATCTCAACATTGATGTTTGCTTAAAAGCCTAATGATCCAAAAGATACGAAGAGAATAAAAAAATGTGTTTTACTTGCTTTACCAATAAAATCCTATCTCAGAATGCTGCTGAACCAATAAAGTTAACTATTATGTGGACTCTAATTCTTATTAACAAGGAGGAATTTATCATATGACAGTGGTAAAGACCTTGGGATAAGGTATGGAGTTTTTATACATAATGCCTGACGTTTGATAAATATTCATGAATACTGCCAAGACAGGACTGACTACATGACTGAAAACCAAGAGAAAAAGTAGATAATTAAAATAACTTCAGATCCAGATATAGGAATTAGCTGACACACACTTTAAAATGCCCATGATTAATATGGTCAAATAAGCATAGCAAAAGTGGAGAGAGGATGAGAAAGAGAATTTCATCAGCAACTGAAATCTAATAAAAAAGAGCCAACTGGAAGTTTCAGAAACAAAAAATAAAAATTCTGAAATGAAATTAGTAATAAAAAATAGGCAAAAATGTAGTTTGCAAATATTTAATTCCCTTATGAGTGCAAGTTAGAGAAGTACACAATCAAGAGATGGAATACTATATACTGAATAAAGTAAAAATGTAAAAGATAGATTAGATAGATAGATACACATACATAGATGGTAGAAAACACAAGTTATAAATATTCCAAATGAAAAATAACTTAATTATTTTTTACAATAAGCGCCTGTATAACATAAAAACATGGGCAAATTGCTTAGCAAGTTTCTTTGTATGCTTAAAAGTAGTATTAAGTAAATTAGAACTGTTTAATGTATATTTTGTTTTCACATAGATTTAATAAGAATGGTTTTCAAAAAACAAAGGTTGAAACAAAGCAGATAAAGAAAAAATTGCAGCTCAAAGTAGCTGAGAGTAGTTAGACAGAACCTAACTCTTCCAAATGAATTCAGGCTCCAGACTGAGATTAATCACATCTCAGAGTACTGAGAAAATTGCAGATGTCAGTTATCTTTGCAAATCTACAGAAAATAGGAGAAGGGCCAGAAAATTAGAGAAAGAAAAATGCTTTGACTTTCAAAGGGGGGAAAGGATGGGCTACATAATTTATAGATGAGAAAGCTTTACAATGAAAGCCAGTGCAGTAAGTTCATCATTAATCAAGCATTTTGCGATCACTTCGGAAAGAATCCCTTTATCACGAGGAGTCTACCTGATTTCTGTCAAATTATATGTATGTAATTCATAGGTTACTAGATACACAGACCTCCCTTTGAGCAGTGTCTCCAATTATAGACAAGAAAAAGGTTGTGAAATCATGGTTGAATTAAAGTACCACTTGGAGCATCCATGATTGTTTCAAAAACTGGTTAATCCACTAATTGCTTAATGGCTTAGGATGTCAAACTTCCTTTTAGATACTTTTATTAATTATCAAATTGTAGCCATAGAAGATTTCCTTATCAATGTATAGAATTAAACCCAGGAATGAGGGTTGATATAGTAGGTAGCAGGTCCAAAATTAGTTTGACAAAATAGAATCATGGGTGAAGTTAACAAAATGACATTAAGCAGGAATATAAAGACCCACATTTATATGTCAAAGATAAGTAGTTGACACAGATATAAGATGAGAGAGACCTAGCTTGGCAGAAATTATAGTAAAAATGTATCAGCGCTTCAATCACAAGCTTAATATGAACCAGCAGAGTGAAGTCATGGCTAAAAATGCTTACATAATCTTAGATCTCATTAGTAAAGAATGATGTCCACTTTGTTGTTCTCTGTGTTAAAGTTACACTTTGCTTTTGGGTTACATTTTATGAATGATTTTGACAAACCACTGAAAATTCTGGGAGGGAGGATCAGAGTAGAGAGAGAAATAAAGCTACCTCGTAAATAATAGAAAGGATTTGCATGTGTTAGCTGCAGAAATGAATCAGATTAGATATAGAAACCATTTTCAATGTTTGAAGAACTTTCACGTGTAAGAAGAATAAAATATGAATACTTTTCCCTGCCTTGTAGCTACAGAGCGTTAGAACCAGAAGTGAAGACATATTTGACTTAACATTAATTTTTTTTGTCCTAAGAGCCAGTGTTAAAAAACACTGAAATGAGCACTTGAAATACTGATGGAGAGGTGGATTAGTCATCTTTTAAGAATTCTGTAGAGAACTTTATATGGGTCAGAGGTTGATATAAGTATTCTAAAATATTTTACAGATATAAGTGGACAACTAAGTGGACAATATTTCTAAATATAATGGAGCTTTACTATAAAAAGATCTTCTATAGTAAGAAATTCTTCAAAATGAAGATTCATTCTAGACATTGTCTTCAGCCCCTGGACGTTTTGTAAGGCCCTTGTTGCATGCTGTCAACATAGCTTAGAACTTTTGGGTGAACGTCCATGTAATAATAAAAATGCACTTGGATCATAGTCCCCCTTTCTACTTACTAGTCAAAATAACCTCCATGTTTTAAACTGACAAGAAGTCTAGGACTAAATAAACATGTAAATGCTGGGCTTCAAGACTCTTCTAGGTTAAATAAATCTAAAAAGAACTTTCTAAATCTACACTGCTGATTAATTAACAGTTGAACTTTTGAATTTGTAATTTTGACTTTGACAAGTGATCATTGCAGAATTTGTGACTCAGTGTTATTCTCACCATATTTATTAAATTAAGGAACTCAAGCCCAAGGTCTTGAGTTAAAAAACTTCTCTTTAAAAAGAGCTGCCACTGCTTCTCGGCTGAGTCAGACCAATGCTTGGCTTCAGCAGGATCCTCTTCCTTCTGTCGGTTTTCATCTTGGTAAAACTGCTTTAGGCTCTGACAGTGCTCCTCTACCTAAAAATAAGGAGAGTATAAAGGAAAGTTGAGGATGCTTAAAAACATTTCTGAAGAAAAATGACACTAGATCCTCCTCCCCAAAAGTCTATATAAAAATTAAGTGGAAACTACGTTTCAGAATTCTTTAAGTAATTATTTAATATTGTCAATTTACTAAAAAGTTGTAAAAATATAATTAGATTGTTGACAGACAGGACAATCACTGGGTAGTAAATTGAGCTGACACATTTATTATCTATAATACCTACTTACTATAGCCAAAATCATATTTATGTATTATACATATGCATGTTTTGCAATTGGGGACAATTTATGTCAAGTACCAGTATGTTGCCATTTAAAGCTGAATTTTATATTTCAGAAGAAAAAAACATATATATACACATACACAATCAAGGAATATAAATCAGAAAGAAATGTAAGTCAGTGTAAAATTATTAGTAAATCACAATTTGCTTCTAATCAGTGATAAGCCAGAACAAGAATACAAATAATTACTATTTTCTGTACAATAAACTAATCTTACTGAGATACATTACTTTATCTCCTTCGAATTATATATTTTTTTATTTGCTAACCAATGTAAGCAGTGCTAAATTATTTTCAATCATTCTCTTTGAACAGAGCTTACATAAAACCAAATATGCCTGTAATAGTATAGATGAACATATAATTGGCTGATGTAGAAATAGTACAAAAATTTTGACACAAGTTTTTTATGCATTTTGAACAATACTTAATAACCAATAGGACAAGACTCAAGGAGTTCATAACTACCAAAAGCAATCTAAACAGGGTGAGGCATTTCAGGCAATGGTTATTCACTGTGTTTTAAATATTTTAACAACATTATTAATTTAAATGAACTTAATAGGAGAGTATGTAAATGCTGCTTAGAAATAGAAGTTCCTTCCTCATTTCTCATTTTCTATTTATTCATGGACTTGTTTTGTTGATACTTGTTTCCTCAGCCCAGAATAATCTTTTCTCAATCTTTTCTCCTACTCATTGGGGACATTGGGCTAGTTAAAAATCTACCTCCTCTATGGAGCCCTCTAAAATTTCCTGGTAAGAATTAAGCATTTATTTCCTTGGGTTTCTAAAATAGTTCTGGAAGAAAAAGAACCAAAAGCAAATTATTGCAACACAAGGAAAAGTATACACACAATGTTTTGGGCACACTGAGAAGAGATCATCAACTCTACATCGAATAAACAGAGGACTTCCCAAAGGAGGTGACATTGATTTGTGTCTTTCGGAATTGTCCAGAGTGAGGTGGAAGGAATAGCATATATGAAGGCACTAGTATGAAACCACTGGCTGGTTGAGAGTACGATAAATGATCTGATTGTGTGGGTGAAGTTCAGGTTGCACAAGCTGAGTAGGAAGAAGAGATGAGAAGGACAATTATGCTGGAATAAAACCCACCAGCAGGTTTCAACTTGTTTTCTACTGTAACCAACACGATGTGACAGATTCCCATTAGTTTGAAACAACTTATAGCTATCACAGTGACTCAGAATCAGCATGACAACCATCAGTATTTCAACAGGACTGTGTACTACAGGTTGAGGTGTCAATTTGATAGGCTGTCAGTTATGTGCAATTCTCAAAACATAAACTTTAATTCATCCTCTTTTTCCAACTGTTTGAAAAAGCCTCCTTGAATGCAAATAAGAATGATATAATTATAAGAATTCCCTTGAATCTGTATCAACTTATTTTTAAAGTGAATTAATGATAAACTTTAATACTTAATCCATTTTTAGTGAAAGTTATTTGTACCTTGCTTTGTAAATGACATTTGTCAAATTAACTGAATTTCAGGAGGTAACATTATTAGATTTGCTTTAGAATGACCATTTTTTGAAAGGAGGAGTGAAGGAGAGATTTATAGGAGGCAAACAGAACAGGCGTAGGTGACTTCTTTAAACTTGGCAAGAGACGAGGACCTGAACAGAGGAAGAGATGGTGCAAATGAAGGGGAAAGGGAATTCAGAAATCTTCTAGGTTGTCTCTATAGAAAGACACAGGATAGCATGGCCTTTCAAAAAGGAAAAAGCAAAAGGGAGGAGACTGAGGATTAAATGTCAGCTTTAATGTTTATTAGTTGCTTAATCTTACATACGTAACTTCTCAGAGCCTCACTCTCCTTCGTTTGTAAAATGGAGTTAATAGTAACTAACAGAGGTGTTGTAAAGATTAAATGAAATCAGGAATAAGAAGCACTGAGGGGGGGCTTGGAAAAGACTTTGAAGCTTCTACATAGGACTTCTGAAAGATGGTGGGGTTATTAACCCACCACCAAAATACAGAAGGAAAACATGTTTGAAGAAAAGATAACCAGTGTGTTTTGCTGCATTATAGGAGCCCACAAGATACGCAGGGAATTAGTATGACTGAAAATTGAAAGCATTGGTCTGGAGCTTAGAGGTGTTGGGGCTGAGGGACCATTTCTGAGTTATTGGTGAATTGAAACCATAGGTGGGAATGTGTGCAATTTTTGTAGGAAAAGAGTGTAGAATGTACAAAAGAAAGAGCACAGGCAAGAATTATGACCTTATCATACCATAGAAACAGAGAAATGAATTAGGGAAAAGGAGAAGGAACAGATAAAGAAGTAGACAAAATGATTCCATTTATGTGAAATGCCCAAATAAGGCAAATCTATAGATAGAAAGCAGATGAGTGCTTGCCTGAGGTTGGAGTAGAAACCAGGATTGACTAAAAATGTGCACAAGTGTTCCTTTTGGGGTGATGGAAATATGCTAAAACTGGAGTGCAATGGTGGTTGCACAACTTAAAAAGTATACTAAAAATTATTGTACTCCAAAATAGGTGAATTGTATGTTATACAAATTATACCTCAATAAGTTTTTTAAGCCAAAGGAGGTAAGAATAACTGGATTAAATGAATGTGGCAGAGAGATTAAGCAGGGTGAAGCCTGAAAATATACCATTTCATTTGTCAAACAGTAAGTAGCTTATAAGAATATTTTCAGTGGAGTGAAGAGGTGGTAGACTGCAGGATTGAAAAGGTTTAAACTGCCATGGATGAGTACTGGGGAAGATGAGCATGTAGAAGACAAGACTATTTGGGCATAACTGTAAACCAAAGGCGAGGAAGCAATGGAAAAAGCAAATCTGAAAAATTAGAGGAGGTTGTTGGAGCTAGAATTTGAAGGATGTGGGAGCATACAGGGAAGCGTTGATTTCTGATTAGTTCTGGACAGGAGTAGGGAATTCACTTTATTGGTGACAGTGGAGGACGGGTGAACATATCAGTTGGTTCGGAAGTCAAGTAAGTTAGCCTCAATGGCTTCATTTTTTTGTTTGTTTTCAATCACATTTGAAGTAAGGGCATCAGCTGAGCTTAAAGTATGGAAACTGGGGTAAGATGTTTGAGAATCGCTACCGAATGGGCTCCAACTAAGGAGCATATAGGGGACCCAGCTGAGGCAGAGACCCATAAATTTGTAACAGTGCCAGTCAGCGCAATTGTATGATTTTCTGCAGGAGCATCTGGAAGCTTGGAAAGAAAAGCTGAGTAAACAAAAATGTTGGATTGATCTAGTATTGGGAATTGGCAGGGTTAGTCAGGGTGGAAGGCAGGAAGTTGAGGGCATGGAGAATGGAATGCAAATGAGTAACCAGGAGGTGGCGAAGGAGAAAGGAAAACCCGAGGGGGTAGGAGAGTGACACATTGAGAGCTCTGCCAAGATTAGAAGGACAGAAGTTTCTGCTGGGAAGTTGAAAGGACATGAGGTTCTTCTGAGACAGGGTTTACAAAGCTAAGATTTCAGCTCTAAACCAAAGCTCCTGGTCCCAGAGGCTAGAGTGGGTCGTACAAGTAGTTATAAACTAGAAGCTAAGAAGGTACATTTTTAGCAATGAAGACACAGAAAACAAGCCCTCTTTGTACCTTCTTTGTACCTTTTCCACCTACCATTTCAAGTTCTGAATGAAAATGTTCATCAACAAGATAATTCTGTCAGTTATAATACCTCTGCCGAACCATGAGAATTTGGGGCCAGAAATGAAAAAAGATGAAGTAAAGATGTAGAAAAAGAGGCAGTGGCGGTTCCCTGGGGTTTCCAGGGACTAGGCATGGCCTTCCTCCTGAGGGGCGAGAATTCAGAATATTATAGAATGAGAGGTGACAGAGGCAATGTGGGTAGGTCAGATGGTGGTGGTGAGAGGTAAGGCTGAGAGTGTTGGGAGAGTGGGAAGGGGGTGAGAAAATGGAGATCTAGCATGCTACCTAACTTTATTTGGTTGGTTTACCCCAAATGATTTTGCTGGCTCTACTTCCCACTAAATAGTATCTGCCTCCTTGAAAGGAGTGTCATGAGCTGCATGCACCTGAGTGGGACCAGAATTAAAAGAGGTGGGACTCTAGCACTTTTATAATACTGACATCATCTTCAAGGCATTGGGACCTTTGAGAGATGAAATTCTAGTCTACTAGAGAGAATTTTATAGGTTGTCTAGTACAACCTCATAAAAATAGCACCTCAGAAGAAGCTCTCTGAGGTAACTCGTTAAAAAGCATCAAACAAGACAGATTTGAGAATGGACCCCAAAGGCCCTAATTTCAGATTCTGTGTATTTTAAATGAATCCCTGAATTGCTTAGGTATTCAAAGAGATCCAGGGCTTAGAAGATGACTTATTTTAAATAATTTTGTTCTACGTATAGGATAGTGTAAATATTTATAGGCCATAGTAAAAAGTGTTTAAACACAATCACTTTGCTTTTTTTTGTGTATATATCTACACACACATACTGCATTATGTTTTGGTAAAACAACTTGCTCTTTTAGTCCTTGGATAGTATGTTGGTGAATAAAGGATCTATAAGTGAGCACATACACTGGGGTGGAAGATATGGAATGACCCACCAGGGCTCCCAACCCCATAGAAAGCAGGAAGATGGGCAGAGGCCACCTTGCTGATGAAGGCTAGCACATAGGTACCGTACCTCTTCCGACAGCTTTAGAAATGCCACATAAGTTTGAAGGACTTGTGACCTGGAGCTGATGCTTTGGCCAAGTATGCTTAATTCTTCTTCTAGCCATTTAGCTTTAGAAGAAAGTGATGCTACTTCATCAGATTCAAGTTCATTTTCCTCTTTCATAAGTTTTGCAGCTGCTTCTAATTCATGTGATGTTTCCTATAAAAGCAAAACACAAGGGGTCAGAAGCTAACAGGGAATCATGAACATTCATATTTCATTACCTTCTGTACATCCATCTATTATGATTATTTATGGAACTTGTACCATGATTCTCCTCGATAAGGCACAACTTTCAAAATTAAAAAAAAAGATCTTAAAATAAAAACCATCTCAAATTCTTCCACTATTATCAGCTACACTTCTTATTTAGCATACTATTTTCTGTGTCACAAATAGAAGAAAATTTGTTTGGTAGGAAGGGTGGTAAAACAAAATGGCAGAAATGTTTTAAATAACAAATAATTATATATTAGAATTGTTTTATGAGATTAACGATAGTGCTCACAAGTTATTAAACTGATTTTGTTATATATGAGGTGGAAAGCTTATAGAAATTGTGTACTCATTTTTTAATTTATAAAATTATGCAGTCTTATTTAAATCTCTATGTAGAAGGGTTTTTAAACAAGTGCCAGGGAAACATTACATATTAGGTCTAAATAGCCTAAAGAGTCAGTGTATTTGACTTGCGTAAGGTAGTTCTATATTTTCTTTTGAGTGCAATTTCTGACACAAATCTAACCACTGACTAAATGGAGGAGTAGGTATTGTAGGCATTACATACACGATTGCCATAGAAAGAACTGTGCAAAATTTCATGTGAGACCGAACTCGGAATCAAGCAAAAATGAACGGAAAAAAGGTTCATTCTCACCTGCAGCGAGAAGGGATGACTTCCCTACATTTGTTTAATATGCTTCCCAAGTACTCGCTGAATGAAGGTAATTTTCATTTAAGAGTGCTGCTTGCAGACAGCACTCTGGGAAGAAGGAAAAGAGGGAGCCTCTCCATCTCAAATTTTTAAAATAAAAAAATGTAATTGAATTCAGACAGTCGTTTTATTTTAAATATTTTAAATAATAAATAAAAAGCGCCCATTAAAAAAAATCGGTTTATCTGTGAATTTGGGGAGGGTAGGGTGCATATCTGTGAAGGAGGCTCTTCTGCTGAGAACTGATGCGGAGGCAAGGCCATTGCCTGCAGACCTGGGAGAGCCAGAGGACACTCGACTCATTTTACTAAACACCTGCCGAAGCAGACTGGGACTCAGTGCAGGTTTGGAGTTGCTAGCAGGAATATTTGAACCTAAGTCCCATGTGAAAGGGGTAAGAGAGACCTAGAGAAGGTGCCAGAGAGAGGAGGGGCATTTCGTCTCTGAAGTTTTGATGTACAAACATTGTGTTTTTATTTACCTCCAAGTACCTTGCATCGATGCATGTTGCTTCTGGTAATTTTCTTTTGTAACTTACTCGAGCAGAAAGTCACAAATAGTCTTAGAGAAGCTCTCACTGCCTCCTCTGGTCCCGACCCCCCACCCCCAGACAAAAAGTTGCTAACATCTTCCAGGCCAAGAAAAGGAGTCAAGTGACTGTTTAATACCAGGCTTGAATGTTGAGTTTCAGCGAGCTCGAATCCCCTAATAAATGCACATATAAATATAAATCATTTAGATACACACAAAAGTAGGAGTTGTTAAGTCATTATTTGCCACAATATTAATTTAGAATTGCAACCCTCAAGAGAGCTAGGATTAAGTTTTACAGCTACTAAATATAAAGAAATCTTTACAAAATCATAATTATAATAACAATTCTTATTTTGTTTACCTTAGCTTGGATATCTAGTTCCAAATATTTACTTAAAATCTTCTCTGACTCAGAAAGGCTGGAACCAACATCCATTGCATTGGAAAGTACTGGACTGATTTTCTGAATTGACATTTCCACCTTTAGGAATAAAGAATATATGGTGGCCTTAGTAATATGTATTTGCATATATGTATGCCTATGCATAGAGAAGATAAATATTACTCTCTACATTCCCGTTATAGTTTATATACCAATTTTAATCTAAAAATAGTTTTAAATGTTTCAGAATTTTATATTTAAATTACGAACACTGCTCTCTATATGAGGTAATACTTCTGACTCACAGAGGGTATGTGTTTAGAGATATTTCTTTTTTTAACAGCAGTGAGATAAAAGAAATCATCCACGTCCTTTAAGAACTTATTATCTACATTACCTAGAAAGGATAATGCACTTGCCAACACATCAGCAGAGATTAATTTATCTGATTATTTAAGTTATAATCATTCACTGTAAGTTAAATGGGGGCACATTTACAGGCACATTTTGAAGTAGAAGTCCAGAGCATGGGTACTAGATCACTTAAGGGTTGCTATTTTTTGGGCTGGGGACCTTGGGGCAGCACCAAATTTTGTACATGTGATGATAAAACACAGGAACACACCTAGGCAACTTAATTGATAAATGTAGAAGACTGTATTTGACCTTTGATACACATGAATCAATGAATAAATGACCTTTAAAGGTTCCATTCCATTCAAGTTACTGCCTTCATTCCCGGGCTCTAACTAGAGTTCATACTTCCCAGCATCAGATTGGCTCTGAATTGGAGGCAAGATAATAGCAACAGCTATCTGAGTTCCTACTGTGTTTACCACCACCAGAAAGTTAGCTTGACTCTCAAGCTCTAGGGAACGTGGCACTACAGCTGCCACCACATTTGGAGCCTCCCTGGACTCAAGCATCAGAACAAGGCTCAAATTCCCAAGTTTCTATATCAATAACAGGTAGAGAGGCAATTTAGATAGAACATAGCTATTTAATGATCTCTCCTGTGAAGTTCACTAATTCTGCATATGTAAATCAGGCTTAGAAGCCTGTTGCATCAAATGAAAAATTATTGAAAATCTAAGACCCAGTCTATGTAACAAAGTTCATTAATGTTAATGTCCTTGAGATAGTACTAGTTTTTGCTATCTGTCCTGCCTACAGGTAAGTAATTTTTTATTTACTCAAATGGTAGCTGCCTGAATTTATTCCTCTTTGAAAACAGGAGATAAGATTTTCCTATACCATGTATTCACTCTGTAGAGAGGATTTTCATATGTGTGCTTGCATTCAGAATGAGCATGTCCTTTGCACTGGCCTAGTTCAATAAAACTCATCATTTTTGGTATTGACACATTTGCTGTCCTTGTATTGTATGGTACCATGTTAACAAATTTGTGCGTACCGAAACCATACACAAAACCATGTAAATCAAGGACACTGTCACAATATACACATGGTTCAGATAATATAGTTCTGCAGAAAGCGAGGAATGCCTTTGCGTATACATGTTCAGGGTTGGGTGGCAGGTAGGATTACATATCAAGTGCTAGCAACCTGGGGAAGGGATGGGTGATGAGCAATAGTGAATTACAATTCTGTTCTGTTCAATTACGAAACCTAATATGGATATAAGAGAAGCCTAAGGAACATGCTTCCGTTCTCCCCCCAGGCCCACATGTTGCAGTTGCCATACGGTTATCACCAAATAATGAATTCAATTAAATAGTAGCTTAAGGAGGACGCATTTTATGAAACTACCTTCTGTAAGTAGCCCTCCACTGAGGCCGTTAATTGTTGTTTCTTAAGAGCAAATTCCTTGTGCGCTGAACACTGTTGGGTCAGATGGTCCACTCGTCTCTGAATGCATCCCATCATCTCATGGATACCGATCACCTGAGAGCTGGATGGAATAAGCTAAATGTTAGCCCACTCCATCCCCACATAGGAGCCCCAGGAACAAGGTAAATGGATCTGCTCTTTCATGAGAGGTCTGAGTTGATAAAAGTCATCACGCTTCAGGCTTTGGGGTAATAGAAGTTAAGTAGCTATAGTCATGGTACAGCAGAGAGAAAAACCAAATTATGTTCTTTTGTTTAAGTCAGTCAGTCCTGAGGGAAAAGATGAGTTATGGGTTTTGCAACCAGGTCTAATCTTCTTTTCTAAAGGTTTACTTTTTAATATTTCTCTAAGATATTTTGAAAACCTTATGGGAAAAAACACAGTGTGTTTGACAAGAGTTTTCCTGGGGGTGTTATTTAAAAGCTTCATTTATCTACAGATGCTCTTTGAATAAAAATGTGGATCTGCCAATTAATGAAATATTACTAATCCAATAGGGTAAAATATTGGTGTAATTCTAAGAACCTTGTTCTCGACAATTATGAATGCTCAAGGCTGCATTCATTAGATAAAAACCGCGTTGTCGCCAACAATTAGGAATCTAATGTACTACTTGTTCATAAAAAAAGAAACCAAGTCTCACACTGTCATTTTTCACCTGTGCTGGCCTTATGGGGAAAAGGAAAATGACGAGAGAGCTCATAAAATAAAAATGCCTTTAAAGCAACAAATGAACTTAGAGTTGGAACCCATTTGCTCCAGTCTAAAGCTAGATTTAGCAAGTTGCTTAACCATTTACAACTTAGGCCTACTAGCAATGCAAGACAATAAAAGAACATTACTGATGAAATGAGCACTTTAAAATTTTTCAACCTATTCCTAAGACAGAGCTTCTCCTACTAGGTAAGAAGTCGAAAACTTTAATTTCCTGTCAGTCATTTCCTTCTAATATTAATAAAGACTAAAATGATAACTCTTAAATTTAATCACCAAGAGCTAAAAAAGGTGTTGGAATGAGGTACAAATTCAGTAGTTTTACCTCGAATAATTAATTTGTGACTCTGTAAAAATGAATTTAATTAGTAATGAAATGAGGGCAAGATCCCAAAGGATGGAGCGTTAAAGTAACTTCACAGGAATGACAATGAGGCTGCTAAAGAGGTGAGAGTTCATCAGGCAGCTCGAGAATCTAGTCAAATAAGCATGGGATTCAATTGTGTCCTGTGGGTACCGCTGGAGTCTCAGAGAAGTTTAATTGGAGGGAAACCTTATTCCTGACACATTATGTTTGTTCTAGAGACATTATACTTAAAACAATTAGTTTTGTATTTTAATAACTTGAAGACAGTGAAGAGTAAAATCAAGAAATCAGGAGAGTTATAGAAATAATTCTTATGATGATTAAGTGTACAAATTCTATAAAGGCAGTATATTGGTAATACTCATCATATTTTAACTAGGTTTTAGACTTTGAGATATTATATGCTAAAAAGGCACTTAAAAGCCCAGTTGTCCTATCTTTTATAGGTTCCAAGTTTTCTATAGAATATGCAAATCTGGAATGAGAAAGACAAATAAAAAAAAGTGAATAAGCATTGTGGAAAGACAGTATAGAGAACAGTTTATAAAAGCAAATGGATAAACATTTTCAAAGAATAATTATTGAGTACTTTTCTATGACAAGTCACCATTTTTAATGTTTTAACTTGTCTCTTTTCTAATTCTCATAACTACCTTATGATCTGGGTATAATTGTTATCTCCATTTTTCAGATGAGCAAACTGAGGAACAGAAAAGCTCAGTTACTTGCCCAGGGCACAGTTAAGTGGCGGAGCTGGGATTTGTACCTGTTCATCTGATCTCAGAGTCTATACACTTTATCACCTCATAATAACTTTACTGGTTCTGTAACACATGAAAGGGGGTGGGGCTATTCTTCCTCTAAAATGTCACTTTCCCTGGAGTTGATGGAAACAGGATTAGCCTGGCTGGCATGTTCTTTTGAAACTGGCTGGCTTCTAGGTAATACAATCTGTCTGTAGTTTTCAAAGTGGCCACTAGAGGGGCATAGTATCAGCCCAGAAAAAGAAAATAGGGAAACAAAACCAAAACAATCATTCTTTCTATAAAAACACGGCTCTTAGGCAACTTACGATTTTAATTTGGATGAATCACAACCAACCAAATAGGACCTCTCTCTCTTTCTGTCTTTGAAAGGACTATTCATTTTTGATTTTTCAATGATCTGGGAGTCAGTCTCATGTTGTGGTGATTTGTGTCTTGTGAATACCAATCACATGATAAATTCTTTAAGGGAAAGGACAGCATTCTTTTATTCACGTATCTCTACAGCACTGAGAACATAGCTTTATAAGTAGGAAATTAATGAATATTTTCAAATGAAATAAAACACACTTTGATCAATTTTTAAGGGAGAAAAAGACATTTAAGGAACAAGAAGGACACATGCGCAGTTACTGTATAAAATGACACTCGTTACAGTTTCCAGCAGTTTTCAAAAAAATGGCGACTTTGCCCTTTGCTCATTTATAGAAGTTTTAGGCCATCCAAAGACTGCCCAATTTATTATTTGATGGTTTAACACTTATAGTTAGGTGGACTGACACTTCTCTCCTCTATTTAAAGCCTTAGAGAGACAGACTAAATTGTTTTGTTCCGCTGTGCGTTGTTGCCTGTCCACTGTGTTCTCCGCTCTCGTGACTTGGAATCCTTCCTCAGAACGAGAAGTTTTCTATGATCTTGCTTATTTTAGCTAGCTTCTATTTTCCTCTATGTCCTCAGCTAGATCATCTCCTTCTGCTCCGGCATTAATCTCTTCCCTCTCTCTGATTCCCAACTGGAATATATCTGTCACACTCCCAACCCCATGCCACTTCCTCTCCATTCGTTCTTAGTGAAAACCTAATCTACAGGTTACAACCCTCCTTGATGCCATCATTTTCAGTTAGAAACTTTATACACTGATTTCAGACTTTTCTTTTGAACCATCTAGAACATTTTAAAACATGTATAGCATGCATATTGGCAATTTTCTCAGAGCTTGTAAAGCAGATGGTTTGATCAAAGGGAAAATATGACCTCACTCTCTGTCAGCAATTCTTACATGAACTGAAAATAAATTAATAGATTTCCATCAGTCATCCAGGAATGAGTCCCATTACTTCATAATCATGTTAAATAAATGATGAGACAAGAACTAAGAATGAGTAACAAAGACTTGTTGAAAGACATGCCTTGTCATTTTGTTCTGATTCTGAAGTCACACTGCTCATGTGTTGCCTGATTGGGTGGGAGAGGGTCTCACAGTGGACTAGACATCTAGGCCTAAGAATCTGTGGCTCTGTAATTTCATTGGAAATACTTATTGACCTTTGGGCTTTCTCTATAAGAATGGATTAGATGTTACCTGTCTGTAGTGTGAGTGTGAGGTTCACCATATTGTCCTTGATGTTGACTTTGACTTTTCCAACCATCACGGATACTCAGAAATGACAGACTATGAAGGTTTCTTCAGACATTTGTTAGAAACTCAATCATGGGACCATTTTCTCCCTTGTTCATTGAGCCAGTAGAGGGGAGGGAAGGGGGAAGAAAATGATTGATTTTTCCCCCAAATTGCTGATACATATTGACTTCTGGCTCAAAAACAGAGTGTTTCATTTGCTGTATGGAAGCAGTTGCCCAATCTTTGCATCTGTCACAAATTGGGGCTGGGAGAGGGAAGCAAATCCCAATGTTAACATGTTCTAATAGTTCTTTCTGGAGAACGGCAAGTTGCTTTCAAACTTTTCATAAATTACTATTGGCAGCCCATCTGGATTAGGAGCTGAACCAGATGGCAAGCACTTGACAGCTTACTCTATCTCATTGTAAGGAATCAGCTGATGATATTTTCCTTTTTGTCCATGGGCAATTTATACTTTGAAAATGGAAAAAAAATATATATCTTATCTTTAGCTTGCTGCTTCTTTTGACAGAGACCTAAACAATATCTCTTTATGTTTATGATCTTCTCTATTTTAAAGGAAACAATAGTAATTCTCTAGTTTTCATCTCTACTATGAAAAAGTACCCTTTGTACTGTAGAAGTGAAATGTATGTTTTTACAATTTTTTCTGACTTAAATTATACACATTGAGAATCTCTTCCTACCAAACAAATATATGCACACCCTACCAAATAGCACACACACACACACATTTTTAACATATACATAACAACGAAGAAATAGAAAGCAGTTAGTGAGGCTGAAGCTACAGAGCTCCTCCTGGATTCTGGTGCAGATGCATGCAGAGATGGCCATAAGTTTCATTTCTATGAAGCCACAGAGATGACATGAAGGGTACCATAGTTTGAAGTCTACCCGAAATAAGTAACAGGGATGGGGTTCTCCCTTCTTGTAAAAGAAAGCTGAAAATGCTATAGCCAAGTGCTGCTAGGGCCAAGGAATTAGACACGGCAGGGTGGTCAGGAACCACACCCCACCCCTTACCTGATTTTCTAGCTGCCTCTCTGAAAGCCACTGTATCTCCATGATAGCTAACGTGAACCTGATCAAACAACAGGAGACTGGTTCTGGACTGGAGACTCTGTGAGTTCAGGTGGAAGTCATTGCAAGATTGTTAAGGACAAAAGAACACAGAAGAAAGAACAAAACAAGGAAAATAAAGCCCTCTGCCCCCACTCCTTGGCAAAAAAATCTCCCATTCCAGGTGAGAGTACAATCTAAAATTTCAAAACACATGAGGAAAATAAATCCTAAGATACTAAAAATCAAGACATAAATGTACTCTATCTGAAGTGAAATTAAGTAAAGCAATCTGAAAATGACTATCATAAATATGTCGAGATAATCAGAGATAAGGGAAAATCCAAAGCCCATAATAAAAGAACAAGATACTCTGAAACAAAAAGTCAGATATTAAAACAAAATTGAATATAAAATAATGAGTTAGAAATTCTAGAAATGAAAAAGTATAGTTATGAAAACTAAAAAAATCAATGAATGAAAACAAAGGAAAAATTAACAAAAGAGAAAATTAGTCTGAGGGATTTGCTGAGAATACAACACGAAGAGCTAAAGGAATGAAGAATATGGAAGACAGTTCAGAGACCTGAAAGACAGAGTCAGAGGCTCCAACATTTTACTAGAAGTTGTAGGAGAAGAGGAGACAAAACTGAAAATCAATATTTAAAGAGATAAGTGCTAAAACTTTTCCATGATTGACAATATAAATTCTCAGATAAAAAGGGCACAGCAAGAACTAAACAGGCAAACATTCTCATTTGAGATCATTCCAAAAATATAATAATACATTTTAATAAATTTCCTTCTAAAAAGTTTTTATTTTAGTAGTCCTTTCTTTCCCCTCTCCTTCAAAGTTAGTATGATGCCATATATGCAACTTGGATCTGACTTTTACTCACTTAGCATTATGTTGTGAAAATATTCTCAGTCTTTAAATATTCCTCAAAAACACTATTTTGATATGGGCTTAGAATATTCCATTATGTGCTTGTCCTTAAAATATTAAAACATTTAGCTATTTTCTGGGAATATTTAGGTGTTTTTCAGATTCGCACTATTAGAAACACAACTGCGATGAGCATTTTATTTATGAATATGTCGGCTAATATTTCTCTCTCTCTCTTTTCTGTGTTCTTTTCTCAATAAGCTCTCTAATCTGAGAGAACTCCTCCTTAGTCACCCAAGACAGATTTCTCTTCTGCCCTTTTAGTCAGTCTTCTCCTGCAGACTGCAGTTCCAGATCCTCTTACTCTGAGATGCTTGCTACTTCACCTTACATTATCAGCATTATACATGAATGAATTCATATTGTAATGAGGGACTTCTAGATATTCTATAAAAACCTAAGCTAGTTATTCCTAGATTTAATGGAAAGTGTGAACTTTGGGTGCCTTCCATACTAAGAGTTTCAGAATTACAAAAGCCTTGACAATGTTAAAAAGCCCAGATTGCAGTTATGACATTTACTCAACCTCTGAAAAGAACAACTTAATATAGACACGAAAATATTTGGAAAGTGGCTGAGTTAACACTGTCATAAGAACTCAACTTTGCAATTTCCTAAATTTCAGTATCTGACATTTACCATCCAAATGCATCATCAGACTTTTTTTTTTTTTTTAAACAGCTATTTTTAAGTTCTTAAATGCTTGGTAGAATTCCTATAAAATGCAACCATAGATGACTCTTAGGCAAAGAAAATTTCAATTTTTGCTTTTTTGTTTTGTTTTGTTGCAGGGTGGGGATTGTTTTTGTGTGTTTTCCACTTAAGATCTTTAAAAATATTGTTACCATGATAGAAGCTTTCTTTTAATGTCATACCATGTCCCTTAACAGTTCAAATCAAATCACCTACTATGTAAATTCCAAGATGAGGAACTTAAAAGAGGTTTCCTGCATGGTTTCAGCCCTATAATGCGATATCATCATTTCGATGAGGAGATGATATTGCCACAAATCATACAACTAAGGAATGATTCAGAATATCACAGAACAAAAAGTGAAGCCATGAGACAGAGCTCGCAAATACAAAGGAATTCAAAAAGTATTGTGTGGCATGTGTTGATTCTGTTCATCTTGGCTAGAGGATATAGACCCATCAGCCATCTTAGATTATCAGATTCAACAATTGCCCTCTCAAATCTCACTCTTTCACTTGTCCTATCCCGATCACAGAAGCTTGGGAATGTGACTCCCTAGTCTGAAAAGGTGGCCCCAACATCCACTGTCCTCATGGCTTCCTCATACCTAGAGCACACTCCCTTGATGTCATTCCTTGACTGACTGTTATTAAGGCATTGGAGATTCGAGGCCAGGTTTCTATATCTTTGACTGTTTCTAAAGCTTGGTGCTGGTATATCATATAAGATGTTTATATGTACATTTAAGAATTTTTTAAGTAAAATGAAAGAAAGAAAAACTTTCAGGGAAGGTGAGACTAGAGGATAGATGAAGTACATTTTAAGCACACTAATTAAGAAAGAATCTATGTTCACTAAGTGGCCAGGCTGCTTGTTATTGATTAAAGTTGAATAAAAGGAGTAGACAGAAAACTAGCAACCTAACACAGCAGTTCAGACGTCCAGACCTGCATTCAAGTATTCTACCTCCTCATATCACGTGACAGGTAGTAGGGCAAGTTACTGAACCTCTCTGTGCCTCATTTACAAAACAGGGACAATGATAACAGTACTACTGATATCACAGGAAGGTTTTAAGGATTAAATTTGTCGATATATGGAAAGCACATGAGTGTTTGCCATTATCGCTAATTACCATTTGAACAGTCTGACTTCCACCTAATTCTTTGAGCCTGTCTTATGACCTAGCCCCCTTGTCACCCTTTCCTCAAGCCACATTGTTATTCTTTCTGTTACACCTTTGCTGTTACGCCTTTACTCTGCCTGTTCCATTAATCTACCAGCTATTCGCATAGTAGTTTCTTCTCCTAAAAAAATCTTTTCCTGACTACACCATTTAAAATGGTTTTCTCCCCACAGTCACTCTTTATTCTGTTTCGTGTTTATATTTTTTCATAGAACTCATTGCTGTTTAAGAGCATCTTATTTATTGATTTGTTAGTTGACTGCTTCTTCTCATCAGAATATAAGCAGCATGAGGGCAGACACTTTGCCTATCATACTATGCTTAGGGAGTACCTTATTTATAAAAGATGCTCAACAAGATTTTTTTTGAAATAAATAAATAGACCATGTTGTGTCTAAGTTCATAATTATCCACAATATTAGTGGATAATTATCCACACTATTAGTGGATAATTAAAGGAAGTAGTGGTAACCAACATAAATGAAAATCAGGGGAAGAGAATGCAAAATCCCTATTAATTTCTGTTTTTATTTCTCTGTAAAATATAAAAATGAGAAAAATTAACATTAGAAAAGTAATAAGTGTTAGATCAAAAAAGACAACACTTAAAGGTATACCAAAGCAAAATATTCAATCAGGATGAGGTATCATATACACTTTGTGGACAAAAAAGGGGTTCTATGGAAAGTAACCTCACAGGGTGAGCTAGCTGATCATAAATTCCTAACTGGGCAGGTCCTGGTGGGTAGCCATGCCCCAGGCTCCTAACTCTTTAGTAAAAGGTTTATCTTTGCCTTAAGCAAGCCCTGTCTATTGTTTCTATACATCTAGGTTAACACACCTTTGAACTGCCTCTTTTCAGACCCCTCTTTCTAATGTGTAAACACCCTTTCATACCCCTTGTTCTTAGACATAACCACTCTCAAAGAGAACACATAATCTTAACCAATCTGCAATACAATCCCTGCCTTGCTCTCTCCCATATTCATATAATCTTCTTTATGTTCCTTCCTTAATTCCAAATGCATAAAAGAACCTGCAAACTGTTACTTTCCAGGAGCATTTGAGATGTTGGTCCTCAACATATGTCATCAATTTGACTCAAATTAACTCATAAAAATTCTCTACTGATCTGGATGTTTCTTATGTTGACAGCTTAAATTCACCACAACAATGTAGGATGAAAAATAGTGTAGTCTCTTATGCAGGGATAGAAATCGAGTCAATACTGAAGCAAATTTACTTATAAATCTTAAGTTAATTTTAGTAAACAGGAGAAGGTAAATGAATACTTCACAAGGTGGCCGGGTTTTGCTGGCTGTTTGCATGTCTTTGAGTTCTGAATTAGTAGCTACACTGACCAAAAAAAAGAAAAAGAAAAAAGAAAAAAAGAAAAGAGGTCCTAAATTTTTATCCAATTATGAAAATTTCACCCTCCACAAGGTCTCTGATCCAGCACTTCCAGTCACCGACAGCATCCTGTGGCTTAATAAATGCAGAATTCTGCCAAAAAGCAGACAACCTTTGGTCTATCTTTAGACTCTGTGCTCAAAAGTGATGCCAAGCAAGGACTGGGAAGAGATGAAGAGGGTGCAAAGCCAGGAGCTTTCAAGTTCACTCTAAGTCTAAATTTGACTGTTATCACATACTATTATAGGTAACTTGCATCGTAACTAAATGCAAATGAATATACTAAAATGCCTTTCAAATTAAAGTGTATTTAGATTGACAGTTATATTCTGAAAATATAATAAACTATTTAAAGACTCAGAATTATCACCCAATTATAGAGAAGAAATAGAAGAGGCAAGGAAACATTTAAATAACCATTTATTTTGTGAGACTGCTCCAACTTCAAAGGTGTTTGATTTCAGGATATGAAAACAGTGTGGATCTATTTCTAATAAGGGAGTAATTATAGAACAATAATGACAAAGGTCTCAGATTTACTGGGCAGCTTTATCTCAGGTAATTGTGAGCCACCGAAGTCCTATTTTTTTGACTAACAGAAAAAAAATCAAGTCTAAGGTCTTTGAAATTCCTACCTGTCTCAATACTAAATTCTGCTTTTTATTACCTTAAGATAAATGTTTATATGCCCTATTTCAAACATAGCCTTCCCCAGTTAGTGAAAAAGCGTATGATTTGGTGCAATTGACTCTATTGTAAACGTTTAAAACAACCATGTGACTCAGTATGTACCTTTTAAAGTGCTTTGTATAGAAGATAAAAAATATAAGTGAACCAGTTGTTTATTGGGCACTCTGTGCCAAGAATAGTATTATCTCATCCTATTAAAACAAAACAAAACAAAACAAAACCTTTGTGAAACATATATCTCCATTTTACAGATAAGGAAACAGAGGTTCACAGAAGTTAAAAGTCATGACATTGTTTTGACACTAAGTCTTATGTTTCTTATCCACACCATTTCTCAAATGTCTGGTTCTAGGAACCTCAATGATTTATGTCCTAGTATTGTGGCTATCATTCAGAAGTCTAAGAAGCCATTGCAATGTTTAGTAATGTGTATTTTTCTCTGTTATTTCCTTTGCCATCATTTTAAACTCCACTTCACTGCAGCAGTTGGCTTGAAAATTTCTTAGGTTCTGCTTCTTTCCTGTGATGATGACTCAGGTCATTGAACAGATAAATCATTAGATGAGGAACAGAAGCAAGTCTCAAATCAATGCATGGGATTGAGGTCAGTAGCTACGTGTGGTTCATTTGCAACTGAGATTTAATGCATCTCAATTCAGTTTTAATGGATTTTTATTTTATATCTACCTTCTGAATCAAAAATGTCCTTTGCCAAGTGACAACTTTTCCTCACCTTCAGTTCCTCCTACAAAAATGGAAATAGTATTGATTTATAAAATACTGTGAAATCTCAGGGCAACCAAACATCTTGAGACTACTAAAAAAAGCTCATATCTAGGATGTTGACAGAAACCATACTACTAATTATCTTTAAAATCCAGCTACCTAACCATTAATTAAAGTTTCTTAAAATGGTCCCTAACTATTGCTTTTTCTGTTAAGGCTAAGTCTATGGCCTAAAGAATAGAACCGTAGGTGCCTCTTTGAAAAACAACGTATAGATAGATGTAAATTGAACTAGAAAATTAAGACTAAAAAGAGCAAAGATGCTAAAAGAATGAGACTAGCTAAGTAAATAAAAATGCCAGCCATTACAAAGTAGATGGCCAGAAATAGTCACTAACATCTGGAAGACAGAAAGTACTATAAACTTAAAGCACTTCTCTTATGTTTAAGTATTGAAAATAATGCATTACTGCTTAGAGTAAATAGTATAAAATTTAACAGTAATGAATTGTGTCCAGCTTTCCAACTCCAGGGGTTAAGCATCAAAACTGAATAGAGAATTTCAGTTTCTGGCCAGGAAGCAGGAACTGGGTTTACCCTCATGCCTTAAATAACTAGAAAATAAACAAAATATATGAAACAGTGGTTCTTAGATACTGAACGACAGTGTAAGCACAGGACAGTGTTACCTGAGAGAAGGGAAACAATGAAGTGAGCCTGCAAATACATCAGTTTATTGCCTGGAAAGGAATTTCTAGATCAAAGTTCAGGGAAGTAGAACCCAAACAGAGCCTGGAGGTCTTATTGAATTGAGGGGACAGAGATCAGATCTGGGAAGGCCAAAATACCTAGAATTTCTGGGGCAGTATACCAGAGACAGACCTTCAGAGACCTAGGGAGTGGGCTTTGGCTGACTCCTGATCTACCACATGTGAAAGGAAACTGCCCAAGGGCAGAAAAAGCACTATAAGCAAAGGGTAGTCTGAACACAAAAATAACATCTATCTGTGCTTTGAGATCCACTCGCTAAACTGACATGTGACCGCTCATTCCCCAGTTATAACTGGAGACTTCACTACTAAATCTAGTCATCACATGAATCAGATCAGTATCCAACATGTATCCCGAGTCCAAGCACAAAAAGTGTCCGTGCCACCCTATAGGATATCTTTGCACTGTCCAAGACATTTATACATTCTGGAAGACTGCACTTTAGCAGGGAAAAGAGGAAGGAGCCCTTGTATCACACTTTGAGGCCAGACATGGGCACATGGGGGCTCCTTGAGCCAAGTGGACACGCCTTTACTTGATACTGGCGTGGAGCTAAAGTAAAGAAACTACACTGTGGTAAAACTTTACTGTAGTAGCTACAGTAGTTATTGCTCATTTTTCCAAGGGGAGATACATTCTCCCTTCTCGTAGCCTCAGCTTTTTGTCTACTGCTGGAAAACCTTGGATTATTTCTGATCTTGGCTTTGCATGGTACTGTAGCACCTATCACAAACCCTAGTTAAATATCTCTGTCCTGATGCAGACTGTCTTCTGGAAGGAAAATTCCCTAAACCCAAACTTACTAAATCTATACTTTTAATTACATCTAACGTAGAATAGAACAAAAACAAAGATAAAATAATTTTACCACATTCCACCTATTTCATTGTTCCTCAAATTGAATGTCTTTGAGTTCAAGGAGATTGTGGACACAGAAGATAAAAACTGGGCTTAACCCATTTGCACAAATCTTTTTGTCTCTTTCTTTTCAAATGTAAGCCCTGCCTTCATTTCTTCCTAGCCAATATCTGTTCTACCATCTGCTCTGTCTTTTGTCTTCCAATTCCCGTTCTTTCTCATATTTTCTCATTACATTCTCTTTCTGTTTCTCAAGGTCCCTCTCTCTCCTCATTCCCACCCAACTTTAAGCTCACACTGATACACTCATCAAATGTACTCATAAGGATGACCAACCCTAATACACTGGTGAAGAGCATGGGGTTTAGAGCCTGTGCACGTGTATTTAGTTTCTGGATCTGCCATCAACTGGCTGTGTAAATTTTTGCAAGTTACTTAACCTCTCTGTGTTTCAGTTACTTATACAAGGAGAGCATTAATAGCATGTGCCTTGTAGAGTTGCTGTGAGGATTAATAAGATGATGCTCCTAAAGCTCTTGGCACAGTGCTTGCTACATGGTAGGCTCTCAATAAATATGAGCTATTAATATGATTATTATTGGAAATTTCATCTTTTATTTGGAGTTTTTGCTTGGTGATCCACCAAAGTCATAAATGAAAGGGAATTCTGGTACTTTATTTTTCCCAGAAAGGAAAAAAAGAAACAGGGTGTATTCCAAGCTCATGAATTAAAAGGAAAGAATTCCCAAGGAGGTGCTAGGATATAAAAAGTATTGAGAACTAAAGCTCTGTTTCTTCTTTTGTCCTTTATCTCTCCTCAGAAACTCAAACAAAGTAAGCTTTATCATCTTCAGGTCCTCAGGCTCAGAATAAGATCTCATTCTGAATGAGCAATGCTGTGTTCAGAATCACTGTTGACCAAAATTTAGTAGATCCTTTTAAGCCATGTCATAATGTAGTGAAGCATCAGAAGCAGAAAAAAAATCATGCAACTTATTTTTTAACAGGTTATGGAAACTGTGAAAAAGCTTGTTACACTGAGGAAGAAATAGACTTGACTCACCTGCAGGAGTTTGCTTGGCTGGTTAAGCCTTGTCCCTTTTGCAAAGCATCAGCTGTGCAGTCTTTAATTTCTCTATGTAATTCCTCATGCCTCGCAGCCAAGACAGGCAGACTTAAACCCTCTGATTTAAGGAGCTTAAGGTAAGCTTCAACTCTTCCAAGTACATCAAATGCCTGCCAAAGAAAACATACTTTCATTTTCTGTTTTTCTAGTTTAAAATCTACATCAATGTGTACATGGAATACTAGAGATTAAACCAGCCTGTTCAATTTATTAGTTTAATCAAAACCAAAAACAATAAATTTAGTCTTGAAAAACAGCTGTATAGTTCGAAAGTTCCATTTAGGAAAACTGATCATAGCTAGTTAAGTGTCAACACTATAAAATCACCAAAATCCTTTACACTGAGAATGTATCTATACAATAGGTTGTAACTGTTTAGAATTTGGAGGGCCAGGTTTACTTTTTGGACATTCTGTACTGCATGCAAATAATGGATGCAATAGTTTAAAAATATTTTGCAGACTTTCATAACCTGCATGTCTCTAATATTCTTAAAAGGAAATTTCCCAATAAATTGCACTTTGAACCTAAAACACTGGAGGATCATATTTAAGAAATTATTAATATGTTTTTGCCCTTGCCTTTCCAAGTAGAAGACCTCCTGCCTACTCTACCCAAGTCATCTATCTCTCTACAGAGAAGATTAGAATTTGGTTATGAAGCAGTGCAAAGCCCAAGACCAAGGTCATATTTAGCTTCTGACATGCAAATAAGATTATACAGAAAAACATATCATTGCAAATCAAGATATTGTCTTGAGAGATTTTTGAATTATTTATTTTATTCCTTTTTTAGCAGATCAACAATCAGGCATGAGGGACTGAATTTACAGAATTAACATAGAGTAAAGAGGAGCTATCTTTTTTGTCCTTAAGGCTTAGCTGGCATTAAGATGGAGGAGTATATGATAAAAAGGCAGTAATAGAAGACTGTGGTAATATGAAGGGGGAAAAAAGCAGAATACAATGATCTTCATAGGTCTCCTGATATCCTACCTCTGAACTTGGGACTGGAGAGCAAGAGATGAGTTAGGCAAGTTTAAAGAAAAGCTGAATGTCAAGGAAGCTCTTGCCATGTTGCCTTTTGCTATTGGAAGAAGCCATCTTACAGGATGCTCCATACCAGTCTGGAGAACGGTCCTATCTCAACGAGCTTGACAATGGCATTGTCAAACGGGGCCTTGAAGTCCACCTTTCCTGGGTTTCTAAGTTGGAAGCCAGTGAGACTGGCAGGGGCCAAACAGAGTAGGAAGATCCCATAGAAGACTCATGAGCAGTGAGAACAAGTGGTCTTGTGAGTCTAGTACCACTGAGGCCTGACAGAGATCAGAGGAGTAAGGCTGAGTTGATGTTGAAGGGATGCAGTTTAAGCCAAATGTAAAGGATACAGCTGTGGAGCTGTGTAAAAGCATTTATACTTTTACACATCTTACCTCACATCTTAGGGAGTGAGTTTTAGTGGCAGAACTGGAACTGGAAAAATTTGAATTTACAAATGAAATCTTTCAAATACTGTCTTACTACCTTTATGTTGATATTCAATTCTCCCACGAATGTCCTCATATCTCCTGAATCTGCTCTTTCTGTTTACTTAGAATGTTTAAAACAAAATCATTCCCATTTATCTAGTAGTTGATAGTAAGTAATAATAACAACTACAGTTTAATGAGGACTATGTGCTCCTTCTAGACTATTTGCTTCATGATTACTTTCATCAGTTGATAAATATTTTTGAATGTCTGCTGAGTTTCAAGCATATCGTTCTTTACAGTCCTGGCAAGAAACCATCCCTATTGTATGACTGGGGAAACTAGAGGTTGAATAAATTACACAAAGTGATACTTCTATGTGGTAGATTTAGTATTTGACTCTATTTGTCTGTTCTAGAGGCTCCTGCTTTTAAACCACTGGCTGTGGCTCCACGCAGCAAAGAATTACTATGGAAGGCTTAAGAAAGAAGAGACATTTTCAAAAAGCCTGTTAATTATAGGTAGAAAGGTGGGGTTTTATAACTTACTTTTTGTAAATAAGTGTCTGCTTTTCTTTTGTACAGGTAAGAAATACAGAGAAAGTTTGAGCGATTACTCTTACGCTAGATGCTACTCTAAAAGAACCATAGCATTATTAAAGAAACTTTGAATCTGAAGAAGTTTTCCTTACTTAATCCTTTTTTCCCCTCTGCAGTTGGCAACAGAGCCAAGATGCTGATGTTAGAAAAGATGATTTGAATTACTCTCTTGATCTTTCCATAACACATTGAAATGTTACTTGGCAATAACCACTGTTTCTGGAATTTCATTTTATATTTTAAATTTTTATTGCTTATTTTGAATAAAGTTGAGTCTCTTGTTAATTAAGGGTTAGTTTTAAAGTTAATGCCTAAAGCAAAAATCTGTTTTATTCAAAATTATCATAAACTCTTTTAAATCACACTTGAAGTTTAATATATGTAGATTAGTGCTTACAGTAATACATATTCACATGTAGGATTGAGAGCCACTAAGCTAGACAAAAGGAAGAAATAAAGGGAAAACCTATAAGTAGATGGTAGAGGTCAGGGCATTCACTTCTTTCTTTCTTTAAGATAATTCTCGAGTCCCTAGTGTGAATGGGAGAAAGACAGAATTCCAAAGTGCTTTTTCTTGCCTGCAAGTTTAACTCCACTCTGTTTTAATATTAAGCCATTATAATCTTAATGCATATCATGTTTGCTGTTGCTTTGAGAATTAAAGATGAAAAAATATGAATGTAACTAGGGTATGATGGTGCACATGTAGTGATACTTAGAAAATATTTGCTGGCTATTACTCTAAATCTTGATGGATGGGTCACTTCTTTGAAAAATCACTAAAAAGCATGGCCACCTGCTGCCTGTCATTCATCTCACATGGCTCTTTCCTCTTGTGGTCCTGTGGAACAGCTGCTACTCTCTCACATTCTTGGGTAGTATTGGTCTCATCTTCATAGGAGTTATATTCTAAAGCCACATGTACATTAAATGCATGTGTAATCTGACTCCATGCCATTTCTGAATGTTATCCTAAAAGTATTATTTCCTAATAGCCTGGAAATAAAATGAAGGACTAAACATTCACTAGAAGGAGAAAGTACCATATCAAGGGCCAAGATAATTCGCAATTTAGAAAAAAGCCAAATTTTCTTCCAGAGTTTTTTCTTGAAAAGATCAAAGTGTCAGGAAGGCATTTACTTATGAACTGCTCTGTGTATCACACTTAGTGGAGTGATGGCAGTAGAATGGAGATGAGTGTTTTCATTCCTTCTTTAGTTCAATAAATATATTTGCAAAATACCTACAATAGGTAAAATAGGCTGGACGCTGTAAGAGAGCTTATTCCTTATCCTTAATTCTACCAAAACCTGATGGGAATAATCTATAAACACAGAAATGCTTACATTTCTTAATTTTAACGGGGAGGCTCTTTCAAGAAGATTATACTGTCTGTGATCATCTGCATCATATGCAAAGCTCATTTCTCTTTTCCCATGTAGAATCTGATGAAGAATCCATGTGCTAATTCCAGAAGTGATCTAAGTGTCATTGCTCTCACTTAATCTATCCCCCAAATAGAACTGAGTGCTTTTCTATTTACCATATCTATAAGGAACCTGATAGACTAGATCCAGCCTGCAAGGAATCTCTTTGTTGTACACACAGTACAGAACAGCTTATTTCTGGCAAGAACACCGTGACCCCCACATAACCTCCTTTAGAATTAATATTTCGCCTTTAGTTTTTCTCTTCACATATCCCTCTTTCTTCAAGTATGTGCTGGTCAAATAAGGGTTTTATCACTAGATTAAGAAAAAAGGATACAGGTGCAAGTATATTTTCTCCCTCTAGTTTCTAGCTTTTCTTTACTAAGTATTTTATATGATACCACTCAGTTCTTAGGCACATAAGGAGATAAATAAGCTCTTTTTAGCCCTGGTTTGGAAAAGACTAAGGAGTTGCTTGGGTTTTATTCTTTAAGATGTAATACAAATCTGTCTTTTTTCCCTTATTAAGTACAAGATCCAAAGCAGGCTGCACCAAATCAAATAGAGATAGTATCAGGACATGGCACATTTTATTCTTTTTAAAATATCTATGAGATGAGTAAATTAAGCAAGAAGTACGAGTCATCCAGGATAATTCTTATATCATGCTGTTTCACAAATATGTTTAATAAGTAATATTGTTTGCTTCTTGACTAATTTGAAGACAATCAACATTAAAACAAAACAAAACAAAACAAAACAAAACAACACTGCAGAACCTTGAAAATATCCTTCTATGAATCCCAAGGCCAGAGAATGAGTTGGGTTGGAACCCTTATAATTACCAAGGACACAAACTCAAGTCAGCTTTTAATTAGAACACTGGATTTCACTATCTGTGGAGGTTTAGATATCCTCTGGGTTCCATTTTTGTAAAGACAGAAAGGTTCAGTGTCCTTTCCTAAACATCGCCTGGAATAACTTCTGGTGGCTCTCAGTATGGCAAGATGATTCTTAATTCAGGTCCTGCCTCAATGCCATGGCCAAGAGCAAGAGAGGAATGCCGTTTTTCAGCCTCCTGTTTATTCTATTCCCTATTGGTGCTTTGGCTTACTCCTTGCCTCTCCAACGTTGTTGCTGCTGGGCCCCAGAACTCCCTTTGTATTGTGTGCGTAACAGGGTAGATTCGTGGTGTTAACGAGAGGTGTTTAAAATCATGAGTACTTAAAGCAGCTTTTTGCTTCACAATCTGAAAAGCCAAAAAAAAAAACATTGGACAAGAGGGAGTTTGTGATTGAAAATAGCATGTATCTGAAGCATTTCATTGATAAGGAATAAAGGCAATTTATGTATTAACCACCTCTTACTTTCTCTAAGCTAAATCTATCTCAGAAATAGATAAATTTGAACCACGAGTAGAATTTTAGCCAGCCAGTCACCATTTATAATTTCTGATTTCTTTTATCTAAACTGACCTAAATGGTTTGGAAATGATCATGGGAAGATTAACATGGAAAATGTCCATTTATAATGTGCAAAGCATTTACTTTTTTCATTTATTCAACAAATATTTATTGAAATCTATGAAGCATGTATTCTGCTACATGCTGGAGATATGAAAATGAATAAAAGCATTTAAGTCATGTTAGAGTAGCTAGTCCAGTTTAAATACATACATGATAAAATAATGGCTAGAACTTAGTGGATGCTCAGCTGTTCTATGCACTAGTCCTGTACTAATTCATTTAGATAGCATAATGACTCTGTGAGGTACATATATTTCTATTTTACAGATGAAAAAGCCAGATGCACAGGGAAGTTAAGTATGTAACTGCCCAAGGTCATAATGCTAATAAATGTCTAAGCTGCAAAATCAGCCTGGCTTCAAAATCTACTATGTTATTTCTGAAAAGTGTCATGCTAGCAAACATTTCTAAGTTTTCACTTAATACGCTACAATTCCATTTATTTATTTATACTCCAACTCTACTCTGAAAAGTTTATGTACATTTATCACCAATCATAAGAACTTTTATTATTGAACGATATGCCCTGAAGTAGATAAGGATTGTTAGAAATATTTTAGAAAAGAGAAAACTCAAGCTCAAAATGTAAATTGATTTGTCACATGGCCAGGCATTTATCCATTCATTCAACAAATTTTTTGAACACTAGATGGCATACAAAGATGATTATGACATAATCTCTCTCTAAAGAGCACAACACTACTCTCCTCAGATATGACAGAGATTGAGCTTGAAATTTGTGTTCCTTGTATGTTAAAGAAATGAAGCTCTCCTTTTTCAAAATGATCTCATCCCAATCACCTTTGATCAATATAATCTCTTATGATCAATGCAATGTACTTGGCCTTGAAACCCCACAGTTTCTACTATTTCATTGCTTTCAATCGTTCAAATAATCTTTGAGCATCTACTACTTATAAGGCAGTGTTCTAGGTGTCCCAGCGAATACCCTCAGGAATTTTAATTTAGCAAAGGAAAATAAATATACCCCAAAATACATATAATACAAGGGAGAATACGGTTACTGCCAATGGAGAAATACAATAGCCTGAAATTATGCATGGAAGGGAAACCAATTAATACATTCAAGACTTAAAAATGAATTGATAGCTTTATTATGAAAGATATTCATGAGTGAGTGATAATAAAATTTGAGTGTCTTGATTATAAATATGGACTGAGTTGTGGGCTCAGGTATTCCTTGATTTTGATAATTGTTTCTATTATATATTTTTTAATAATTTCATACTACTAGTTTAACTTTATTTTATTTGCTGTGATTTTTAACTTGTCCTAGAGCTCAAAACCAAAGGTTTCTAAACCATTCTCTCAGAGGGAGGATAGGAAGAAAGCAAATTAAGAAATCATCTGCTTCTGTATGAGGTTTGCCTCATCACGACTTTTTCAAATTCTTAGTGTCTAGCATATTTAAGGACATGTTCAGCATTAGATAAAAACTTCTTAGCATGCTATTCAAGACCCTTTCTGACCCCTGCTTGCTTCTACCACTTTTGTTTCCCATCACTCTGGGCTTACACGCTACACTCTTGGTAAAATGAATTACCCGAAGTTCTTCAAACATGGCATGACTTTGTACCATCTAGCTTTACCCCAATCCCTTCTTGCCTCAGCTGTTTTAATTTAGCTCAGTGGTCACATCCTCTAGAGAAGACTTCCTTAAGACTTCTTCCCTGGACTAGCACACAACATTTCTGTTTCCTTGCCTCTCCTCTAAACTAAACTGACAGGGTCTTGAAGGCATAGGTTGGATCTTTTGTGATGCATGACCACCATATGATGCATGACAACAGTAGATATACAACACATTAGCTGAATGCAAATGTGGAACAAGGGAGAGAATGAAAGCAAGTTGCTTTAAATTTTTTGAAGCAAAATAGAAATTGTTCTGGAAATGAGAAATCTGAGACAGGCTGCTTAAGAATTGTGAAACCGAAAGTAATCACGCTTTCCTTGATGTTTAATGATAATTAGCTTAATATTTTGAATTCATTTATACCACCTCCAATTCCTTCTGGATAATATTGTTTAGGTCCTCTACTTGGACAGGTTTCTTCTTTCCATCTATACAACTGTACTGTTTTAATTATTTATTTCCCACATCTGGGCTAAAATGTATCTATTTTGAAAAAGGTAGAATCGTGTATATATAAATGAAAACGAATATACCAAACTCCATGCTTAATTATTTTGTTTTCATCTGAAACAATGATGTTGCTGTAGGCATTACCATTTTTGCATCACTGTAAACATCTTGAAAAAGCAACATTATCTTTTTAAAAAGACATTAACTTTTCAGCAGTGATAGCAGAAGCAGTAGAAGCCATGACAGCCATACAATTCAAACTGCTTTTGGTGTGTCCCCCTGGCTGCCCTGACTGTTGCTTCACCTTTGCTTTTAGGCTGACCACCTAAGGACCAGATCATATAGATTTGGCCTCTCTCCTCTGCTTGATTTCCCCAATGATATCATGTGCCTGGGAATGGAAATCATGGGATATAAAACTTCATGACTAATCAGCCATGTTTTATAGTTTTAGGTTCAGTCATCGTTGTCATATAAACACAGACTCACACTGATCTGCTCTTGAAATATATTATATATATTTATCTCTGTTTGATTCCAACCACATTCCCTAAACCATAATAAATAAATTTTGGGTAACCAACACGTATTAACCAGAGCTTCTTTTTTTGTGAACATGCTAAAAATAGAATGAATAAGATAATATATAATCATGAAAGATGAAAATATGAGGGGGAATCAATATGAGTTACTATGAGAGGTGCTCTGTTCAGATTTTATGCCATGTCTTCATAACCCTTAGCAACATCTGGTAATTAGAGAAACTCTTCTCCAATCAGCTGTCATCCGAAGTTGATAATCAACCCCCACTTGTATTTGTTGTTAAGTGATTTAGCAAATAGGTTCCCCAAACACAGTAGATAAGTAAAATTGAGTTATATGGCCCAATCTTCACCTGACTCTACCGGTTGACTTATGAAAAGCAATACTCCCAAGGTCCGGTGAGCTAACATTGCCACCTACTGCTCACTCCAGGTACAAACCGCCACATCTCAAGCCAAAGGCTGTAGATCCTCTCTGGGTAAGAAATAGACTTTTGAGCCTTGAGTAATCATCAACACTGAGCCAATCAAAGGCAGTGGGCACTGTTGTTAAATGTGAACTATTAGTGATAATTATATTTAATTACATTTCCTAAATTGGGAATGTGGCTTATAGATTTTTTTATATGTTTTGTTCTCTATTATACCTCCGGCATTCAGAACAGTGCCTGACACATAGTAGTTGATCAATAAATATTTATTAAGTAAACGAATTGCTAAAGAAAAAGGGTATTTTTCATGAATTTATCATACTATTCAGCAAAATGAGTTATTGTGATTTTTTTTTTCAGTAAATAAGAATAAACCTATTTAGAATTGGTAGAGAGAGGAACGAATAAAAATAAAAGGAAAGGGGGAAAAGAGAGACTTCCAGATGATTGCAACAAAAATACCAGAAACACATGATAAAAAATCTGAATGAAAAAGAAATTTATATATGATATGGACAGCCTACTAACAACAGTCAATCCTGCAGATGAGATTGTGACATTAATTTCTTTTTATTTTAACAAAATTCAAAAAAAGAAAAAGGTTATTTTTAAAATCATGTATTTTGCTTTTTACTGAACACTCAAGTAGTCACATTCAGTTATTTATATATTATCCATTGTTTTCACACTGGCATTTGCCACAGAAACTGAGGAAGAATATTGACCTAGCTTTAATAAATTTGTAATGAGAAGTTGTTTGCTGAAAAGAATTCCACTTATCAAGAGTGGAATTGGTTTTCAGGGTATCTTTTTTAAAAGCACAGATTTCCTCTTTCTTTTATAGTGCTCACATCCAGATGTGCATATATCGAGAAAGTTTTTAGTGCTCCTACCCATCTTACTGGTATGCTAAGAATGCCTGACCCTGACTCCTCTGTATCTGGGTCATTTCCCAGTGTTGGGTTTGCAGCCAGCAACCTTCAGGGTTGAGGAACAAATGTCTTTCTCTGAGACAGAGTGGGCTTGCTTACTGCTTGCTTTAAAACAGCCAGTTCCCCAAATTTAGGATTCCTCTCCTGAACACAACCTGCAGTGGATGCAGTGACCCACATAGGCCTATCTGTATCACCCCTTGGAAATTGGGGAACTGATGTGACTAGTTACTGCTTTTGCTGTGAATAATAAAGCTTCTCAAAATTGATTCAGAAGTCATGTGTCTTCTGTGAGCATCCATGAATCTGCGACAAGTTAACGTGTTAGATAGAAAGTTGGGTAAGATCTCAGACCCCTCACGGTTGTAGTCAGCATGACTTCAGTTAGAAGAACCCAGTGCACTCAAGGCATAGCAAAGGGAATTTTCAAAAAGACAATTCAGTGCTTTGGAGATAAACTGATGATGTAAACTGAGAATACCCCTTCACTAGTGTAAACAGAACTTTCAGGCTAGAAAAAAAAATATTTTAAGAGATTTTGAATTTATATTAATGTTTTAAATCTAGTGCTTCATTTTAACTAAGATTATTATTTGTGTTATGCCTAAAATTGGATAAAGTAGTGAGAATTTGAAGATTCCACAATATAAGTCAAAAACAAAAACAAAAAATACCATTTACAAGGCTTGTGAGGTTTCCTTCTTTAATTTAAATGGATTTACCATATTATTAAGAAGCAATAAATTATTTCATCATTTATTGCTTCTTAATAATATGGTAAATAATTAATTTCAAGAGTCACGATTAAACATTTGCTCTCTAAACTTCAGCTTCTACTTTTGCTATGGTAAAATATCCATCATCTTTCACAATGAATTCTTAGATGTGGACTTGAAAATTATTTCCTTGAAACTTAGAAAAGAGAGAAAGAAATCTATATCTTTGTAAGTACACTTGGCTATAGAGAATGCTGTAGTATACATAAATCCCGAGTGAACTTATTATAATTTGAATTGCATACAAATAATGAAATAGGGGATCTAGAAATCAAGTCTTTGGAGTTAAGAAACATGAGTTTTCAGGATCAGACCTGAATTAGAATATAAGTTTGAAAAAGTAATCACTTTGTTCTTCATTTAAAAAAATTACTGCTGCAAAAGATATCATTCCTTCTCCTTTAAGCCCAGGAATAATAGAAGAAAAATCTCTCTGGCAAGGTAACAAATAATGAAAGCAGAGAAAGCAAGAGCCAGAGAGTGAGAATGAGAAGGAAGGAAACACACACACACACACACACACACACACACACACTCATAAAACCTCTACATTATGCAAAACTATAAACTATAGGTTTGTACTAGAAGCATTGTTTTACTGTAGTGAGTTTCTTTAACTATTTCCCTTAGAAACAGCATTAATTGATGGGCAGATGGCCTACTCATTTTGTAAAATGAGGGTGTATTGTAAGTAAAAAAGTCTCTTCTTCAAAGAGAAACTTTACTAGCACCTACCATCTACTTAGCTCAATGGCTCCAGTAATGTGCTATGTTTGTTCCTTCTCTTAAAACAAAGAAATCCCAAGCAACAAATAATTTGGCGATAAATATCTTTTTTTTTTCTTTTTTTCTTTTTCTTTTTTTTTTTTTTTTTTTACCGTAACTATAGCTCCTCTATTTTGGAATTTTATTATTTGTCCTTTAAAAAAAATTCCTACTAGTAAAGAAGTTCAAAATTAAGTAGCCATATATACCAGACATTGTATTTAGAGTATTGAAGTCGTGACTTTAAATCGTGCTGTACCTATCTTCTGGGGGTTCCCCATTTGTTTTCTTCTATATTTTCCAGTTTTAAAAATATCAGTGAAACTTTAAGTATTAAACAATTCCAATAAAACAGTTTGAAGATATTATTAAATTTGAAAAGGTGGAAAAAACTTTCAGATAAAGTCACCAGCCTCAGATGCTAAGCCCCACTCAAGTGACAGGAGCATATAGCAGGAGCACCCTACTACGATTAATATTAAATGACTCAACCAGGAGAAGCAGAATAATTTTCCAACTCAAAAAGACCTGGAGCTGACCCAAAGTGAGATTTCCTTTTGGTTGACTTAAAAAGGTAAGACCAAGGCAGGGAAGTCAGGTCAAGATTCTATTTCTAGCCTTATGGTTTATATGCAGAAGGTTTACAATATTCATGGATTTTTACCTAGTAAATGAAAAAGGATTAAAAAAAGAGAAAGACCTTTTGGTAAAGGTTTCAAGGTGTTGTTTTTTTTTTTTTTTTTATCCTTAGTATATTTTATCATAATTCCTTTCCTCTGTGAGAAACACTACAATGGTAGGCACGAGCTCCTTCCCCAAAGAGACTAATGACAGCTCTAAGATAAAACCTTCATTTTTTTTTAAGTGGCCCTTTACATGTCAAAGCATCGAGTCTCTGAGTTTGGAGAACCAAATAATGGCCATAGTAGGAATATATTTTAAAACCTCTTCTTTGCTGTCATCAATTTTGAAACTCTACATGAAATCTCGATTTCTGTTATGTGTTCAGCCTCTTTAAGTAACAGGTCTCTTACTGGTATTCCCTGTTTACTCAAAATTACCAACTTCATCTCACACTGACCTTGTTAGCACTGTTAAAAAAAACATTTGCCTTTTTTAACCAGGTTTTCCTTTCCACGAGGAGCTGACCCAATTCTTCTTGAAGCCGATTCAGTTTCTGGTTAGAGAGCTGTAGATGTCCTTTCTCCACGTAGTCCTTGGATAGCAGAATCTCAAGTGCCTCGCTCTTCAGTGTATCAACAGCAGAATTCCATTCCTATAAGAGATCACTCTCTTCAGTTTATTTGACATATCCTCCCCTTTTTGTAATCTCTGATAAGATTTAGAGAACATTTAGATGTGTTGAATATATCAGAAATCTGTCATTATATTTTCAAATCATGAAGGAGTAAATGCTACATTCCAGGTTTGAGTACCAAGATGTAGATATAAAAGAGATAAACACAGAACAGAAAAGAGGCTAAAAAGGGAGACGGTAGAAAGGGGCAGACTGGTTGGGATGTGTGACTGATGGTGTGTCTGGTTACCTTTAATATAGGTCACTTCTTTTTTCATTAACACAACCTATGAGCATACCCAAAGTACAGTCGACAGCAGTGTGCAATCTCTAACTCGTTTTGGCCTATTTTTACTCATGTAAGTATAAAAAAGTCTCCCACAGTTCAGTCTCACTGCCAATGTGGGCAAATGTGTACAAGAAAAAAAAGGAAATCTCATATTTCATGGCTGTTGTTTTGTATCTGCCTACACTTAAAATTAAAATGAAGAGCTGTTATTCTTCACAAAATTAATAGCTTATTGTGCCGTATTCTCTCCTTCCTGACCCCAGTTTCACCTTAAAATGCTTCACTCTTAACGTTAAATAAACATTTCAAAGAAAGAAAAGAGGTAGCTTTTTATTTTTTGTTGCATGAGGATGACAAATGGTAGGTAGCGAAGAGAGAAGAGTTGGTGTCAACCAAACATTAACATTCAATTTATTTGAAGGGAAATTCAAAATTTCTTGCAAAAGAACTGAAGCCAGATTCAATTTCATAAAATAATTCTTATCTCTAACATGGCAGTCTTGTTAGTGAATTTTTTGGCTCCCATCTCAGCTGTAGCTGAGTGGTAAGCAGAAGTTGTTTGTAAAGCATCAGAAATTTAGCACCAAATTTCAGAAATTGCAATCCGACTCCATCTTGGCTTGTCTCCTATTATTGAGTTACATTTGTTATATTATATTGGATAAAATAAGTATAATTTTAGTGTAATTTACCACCGCTATTTCTATTCATTTCATAAGACATACTAAATACTATGTACCTAGCACTAGGCTAGAAACGATGTCTTGGGGAATATAAATAAAGAATAAAATTTAGTACTTTCCTTTAACAATAAATACATACACTCCTATTTTATATAATTTTCATATATACTTGCATTATTAAATATATGGTAGTGCTACAGACGCATATACACAATATGATAATATTTAAATACTAATTAGTGGAAATTGAAAGTAGAAATTGTACATATTACTTTACAGACTCCCTAGAACCTGTTCTAATATTTGTGCAAGAGAAAAATATTTTTATCAATGGATGCAAGAGCAAGGACAGTGGATTAAAAGACTGGCATTTTTTTTAGTACCTGTTATAAACCTGTGGCTTGTAAGTATAAACTTCGCAAACTCAGGTTAGATATTGTAATTTTTCTAGTATTTACATAGGCTGAGAGGATTATGTTACTCAAGGTTGCATATACAACAAGCATTATTATTATGAACATGTGAGTTCTTGAGATCTTTCATTAATTAATGAGTTACTTTGTCTGCACTTAAGGACAGCTAGTCTATGCCATGATGTCTTTTTCAAAAAGCACTATAAATATCCTTCCCATTTAAAAATCATTATCTTAACCTTACCGAGAAAGAGTAAATATTTTTAAAGCAGTTAGCACACTTCTGGCACACATTATAGGCACTTACTAAATATTAGTCCTACTTTTCTTCCCATCGGTTTTATCATGGTTCATAAATACCCCCAAATTCATTCTTAATTTATGGGTATTCTTGTTTCCTAGTTCTAAAATAACAATAATGGGAGAATTCTCCAAATGGTATTGATCAGTGTTATGTATTATCAAATGGTATTGATCAGTGTTATGTATCAGTATTTTGAGATAAACAAAATAAAGCAGGTTTCTTTACCACAGTATTTCTAAGAATCTTTAATATATTCATGTGCATTGAGACTTCTAGAGGGAAACTGTGGTGTGAAATGTTCTGAACACTTTTTTTTTTTTTTTAAACCAAGAAACCATTTGTTTGCTAATGTTTCAGAGGACTAAGGCTGCTCCAGGTGAAACAACGCTGTGAAATGAGAGCAGCTGAATCACCTGCTGGTTTACCAGCTCTCAAAGTCTTTCTGTTTCTGTCCTTTCTTATTTTGTCCCTGTCCTTCCAATCCCTCAATCTGTCCATCTCCTCTCTTTTTTGTCCATTCTCTCATTTTCTCTCTGTTCAAATTTGTGGGGTATTAATCCTCAGCGTACTCAGGTGAAGAGGCGGTGAATGTGTGATGACTAGAATAAAGCAGGTAATTCTTTCAAAAACTTTGACATTGACCAGAACCTTTTGTGCTCATAGAGGAATCCACTTAAGAAATATGGAGAACCTGGGGAAGGCCTAGAAAGCTAGAGTGAAGGAAAATGGAGATGATATTAGAATATGGAGAAATAGATAACTGCCCTCTGTGTGCTCAGCCTGGACAATACTAAGCTCTAGAGTGCGGTCTTAACTCTCTGCAAGACAGTAAGCATTGATTTTTCTTTCTATATGCCAGCACTGTGCTAAATGCTTCACATGTATCGTCTCATTTAATCTGTACCACACCCTGTAAGGTAGGACTTAGTATTATCCTCATTTACAGATGGGGTAACTAAGGCTCAGGGGAAATTTGCCCCAGGTCTCAGCACCAGTAAGTGAAAGAATCAGAATTCAAACTCAGGTAGTTTGACCTTAAAATATGCTCTCTCATCCAGTATGCCAGCATTAGTTCTTTATAAAGGTGATATGCAGTGTTTTTTTAAACCTCAGAAAGAATAAACATATTAGCTTAAAATTATAGAGGTAAAACTTCCATGAGGCCCAGATAAGGCGTTGGAAATGATAAAAGTCTTATGTGACCCTGGGATTTTCTGATTTAAAATCAGAAGCCTCATTGTTTCTAAATAAACACAATGCTATTGAAGATATAATTGAGAATTTATAGCCCAAACTCAAGTTTAATTTTGCTTAGCAACTGTACTAAAATAATAAAGCTCTTTTCCATGAATAAGTTGAGAAATATCTGTCCTCTAACAATGTTCATAAATCTGCCTTTAGTATAAATTTTGCAAACAACATTAAAGAGTGACTTCTGGAGTAGAGCCAAGTCTTTGCAAATCCACTTTAACCTTGTGCTTCACATTGTGCTATAAAAAGTGAGCTGTGACCTTCCAAGGAAACTGTAAAGGACCATTTTGTGCCTCTTATCTTTTCTTATTTTCCATCCCCAGTCTTCTTAATTACATTTCACATGAACTCTGTGAGTATTAAATGAAGCCAAGTCTATTCAAAATTTCTATTCAATCTTCTAAGAAAAATTGTTTCTGTTTTCTTCGGGCAATCTATAGGCAGTTTCTGATGCATTTCTATACCATTCTGATGGTGTATTTCCCCCATCATTTTTTAGGGGACGCTTCTACTATTATATTTTTAAGATAAAACTTTCCAGACTCCTTTGAATCCATCAAACCATTTAAAAATTTTCGTTGTCATTGTCATCAAGGCTGGAGGAACCCAATGGTGAAAGGCTTGATCGGTTTTCTCTACGCCATTGCTGCCTGCCTGTTAAGTGTTAAACCTCTGACTGAGTTTCAGTCACTTTGCAATAAAATATTTCCAGTACTTGTCCCCATCAGCAGAAAGCCAAAGCTTGCCATTTCCTTGGCTTTTTGTACCTAGCACTAGAAACGATGTCTTGGGGGATATAAATAAAGAATAAAATTTAGTACTTTCCTTTAACAATAAATACATACACTCTATTTTATATAATTTTCATATATACTTGCATTATTAAATATATGGTAGTGCTACAGACACATATACACAATATGATAATATTTAAATACTAATTAGTGGAAATTGAAAGTAGAAATTGTACATATTACTTTACAGACTCCCTAGAACCTGTTCTAATATTTGTGCAAGAGAAAAATATTTTTATCAATGGATGCAAGAGCAAGGACAGTGGATTAAAAGACTGGCATTTTTTTTAGTACCTGTTATAAACCTGTGGCTTGTAAGTATAAACTTCGCAAACTCAGGTTAGATATTGTAATTTTTCTAGTATTTACATAGGCTGAGAGGATTATGTTACTCAAGGTTGCATATACAACAAGCATTATTATTATGAACATGTGAGTTCTTGAGATCTTTCATTAATTAATGAGTTACTTTGTCCGCACTTAAGGACAGCTAGTCTATGCCATGATGTCTTTTTCAAAAAGCACTATAAATATCCTTCCCATTTAAAAATCATTATCTTAACCTTACCGAGAAAGAGTAAATATTTTTAAAGCAGTTAGCACACTTCTGGCACACATTATAGGCACTTACTAAATATTAGTCCTACTTTTCTTCCCATCGGTTTTATCATGGTTCATAAATACCCCCAAATTCATTCTTAATTTATGGGTATTCTTGTTTCCTAGTTCTAAAATAACAATAATGGGAGAATTCTCCAAATGGTATTGATCAGTGTTATGTATTATCAAATGGTATTGATCAGTGTTATGTATCAGTATTTTGAGATAAACAAAATAAAGCAGGTTTCTTTACCACAGTATTTCTAAGAATCTTTAATATATTCATGTGCATTGAGACTTCTAGAGGGAAACTGTGGTGTGAAATGTTCTGAACACTTTTTTTTTTTTTTTAAACCAAGAAACCATTTGTTTGCTAATGTTTCAGAGGACTAAGGCTGCTCCAGGTGAAACAACGCTGTGAAATGAGAGCAGCTGAATCACCTGCTGGTTTACCAGCTCTCAAAGTCTTTCTGTTTCTGTCCTTTCTTATTTTGTCCCTGTCCTTCCAATCCCTCAATCTGTCCATCTCCTCTCTTTTTTGTCCATTCTCTCATTTTCTCTCTGTTCAAATTTGTGGGGTATTAATCCTCAGCGTACTCAGGTGAAGAGGCGGTGAATGTGTGATGACTAGAATAAAGCAGGTAATTCTTTCAAAAACTTTGACATTGACCAGAACCTTTTGTGCTCATAGAGGAATCCACTTAAGAAATATGGAGAACCTGGGGAAGGCCTAGAAAGCTAGAGTGAAGGAAAATGGAGATGATATTAGGATATGGAGAAATAGATAACTGCCCTCTGTGTGCTCAGCCTGGACAATACTAAGCTCTAGAGTGCGGTCTTAACTCTCTGCAAGACAGTAAGCATTGATTTTTCTTTCTATATGCCAGCACTGTGCTAAATGCTTCACATGTATCGTCTCATTTAATCTGTACCACACCCTGTAAGGTAGGACTTAGTATTATCCTCATTTACAGATGGGGTAACTAAGGCTCAGGGGAAATTTGCCCCAGGTCTCAGCACCAGTAAGTGAAAGAATCAGAATTCAAACTCAGGTAGTTTGACCTTAAAATATGCTCTCTCATCCAGTATGCCAGCATTAGTTCTTTATAAAGGTGATATGCAGTGTTTTTTTAAACCTCAGAAAGATTAAACATATTAGCTTAAAATTATAGAGGTAAAACTTCCATGAGGCCCAGATAAGGTGTTGGAAATGATAAAAGTCTTATGTGACCCTGGGATTTTCTGATTTAAAATCAGAAGCCTCATTGTTTCTAAATAAACACAATGCTATTGAAGATATAATTGAGAATTTATAGCCCAAACTCAAGTTTAATTTTGCTTAGCAACTGTACTAAAATAATAAAGCTCTTTTCCATGAATAAGTTGAGAAATATCTGTCCTCTAACAATGTTCATAAATCTGCCTTTAGTATAAATTTTGCAAACAACATTAAAGAGTGACTTCTGGAGTAGAGCCAAGTCTTTGCAAATCCACTTTAACCTTGTGCTTCACATTGTGCTATAAAAAGTGAGCTGTGACCTTCCAAGGAAACTGTAAAGGACCATTTTGTGCCTCTTATCTTTTCTTATTTTCCATCCCCAGTCTTCTTAATTACATTTCACATGAACTCTGTGAGTATTAAATGAAGCCAAGTCTATTCAAAATTTCTATTCAATCTTCTAAGAAAAATTGTTTCTGTTTTCTTCGGGCAATCTATAGGCAGTTTCTGATGCATTTCTATACCATTCTGATGGTGTATTTCCCCCATCATTTTTTAGGGGACGCTTCTACTATTATATTTTTAAGATAAAACTTTCCAGACTCCTTTGAATCCATCAAACCATTTAAAAATTTTCGTTGTCATTGTCATCAAGGCTGGAGGAACCCAATGGTGAAAGTCTTGATCGGTTTTCTCTACGCCATTGCTGCCTGCCTGTTAAGTGTTAAACCTCTGACTGAGTTTCAGTCACTTTGCAATAAAATATTTCCAGTACTTGTCCCCATCAGCAGAAAGCCAAAGCTTGCCATTTCCTTGGCTTTTCAGTTTGACAGGGATATGTGAATATCTCTGACCCAATAAAGACATGTGGCACTGTGTGTTCCTGGGCTTGGGGTGTCTCCACGGGTCACTCTATTATTTTCTTTTTTCACTCACAGTAGTAACCCTTTTAAACTGTACATTTCAGTATTCCATTTGCTGAGGAAATTGAGCTTCTCTTGGATCCCTTGATTGAAAGGCTACTTTCAAGAGGATTAGTTAGGCCTGATAGACAAGAAAGTGAAAATGATTTTCTTTTCTTTTTTTTTTACAGTCCCAGGTTCAGATAAAGTTATGGATTTATGGATTGGCATAAAAATTATCTGGCATGTAGATTCAAAAACTAAAAATATTAGCTACTACATTAGAAAAGAAACAATAGAATCACAATATGTTCAGTAAGTTTTTTTCAAGAGAATTTCTCTGTAGATGAGATTTAATGATTCAACACCATGTGGCAAATTTTTTCCATTATAAACTTGACTTCAGAATGTGATATTTAAATGGGAGAATATGAACATATTTGTAAACTACTATGAAAATAACCGTTGTAGAGATTACTGACCAAAATCACATCAGGCAGAGCATGTGTCTAGCTCATGTATAGTTCCTACAACATGGCTATTTCCTGGGACATATCATTAGATACAACCCATTTCTTGTTCATATTCTAAGTTTACAGTCCTATTTAGTTCAACATCCAGGAGAGTTAACTCATTGACACAAAACTATAAAATTTTACGTGATTGCAGTAACAGATGGCACAAACAAAATGTACCTGACAGTTTTAATCAGACGGTGTTTAAAAGTATGTTTTGAGCAAGAATTTTTTGCAGAAATGTTTATGCTTTTGAAGAGTGGCAGTGAGCCCTTGAAAAGCTGAAATTGACTATGCTGAGTTGGATTACAAACTGGGCCAGGTTCCTCTAATGCTCCCTTCCTGGGCATTTCTACCTCAACTTATACAAAAGCAAGGGTCATACTGGAGAGATGGGTCTATCCTACTTTTGCAGGAGTGCAGAGTTCAGTGCCCTCGGGCCATCTGAACTTTGCTCTCACTGTGATGCATTTCAGCAAAGGCACAGATTGCAAACAGGAAGAATTATGATTTTGTGTGTCACCTAGAGATGAAAGAAGCAAGGC
>NW_011888783.1:12124753-12173481 GCF_000151845.1 Pteropus vampyrus | reverse complement strand
CAGACTCATATTTGGGGAGTTTGCTGTTTCCATTTTTAATCAGAATTAGTAGAAGTCTAGCTAGCCAAATTATTTTCATCGAGTACAATCTGTCTGCAGTCAGACTGTGCCACGGGCTGACTATATGATCTCAGTTTATATCAGTGTTCTCAGTCGGTAACTCAACATATAAATCAACTGTGGGAAAATTATTAGGTTTTGATGTTTACTTATTGTAAAGATTTCCCTAAATGAAATAGATTAAGTTGAGAAGGTGGAGGGAGATCCATATATATTTACCCACAATGAACATCAGATACAGACTAGGATAACGGCTCCTAAATCTGCCTATCAGTATCTCCTGGAAAATTTTTTAAAACACATATTCGCATATCCACTCCACATCCACCAAATTATAATTATTATTGGTTGGGTGGAAGAATATGTATTTTTAAAAGTCTAAAGCATATTATTTGAAATTAAGAATAAATAATAATACTTATGATCAGTCAAATTTTAGAAACACGGGACTAGAATATTCTAAAATATTTAATGAATAGATAACAACAGACCCAGAAAAGTTTCTGTGTAGTCATACCAATAAATGGGGAAGAGGGGCGATTATACAATATTAATTTTAACTTTAAATTTTTCAACTATTTTGACTGTAAAAATTATATTATTGTATTAATGACTCCAGAATCTATAATTTAATTTCAGTTTTACAAATTACTTCATTAATTTAAGAAGTATTGTGTTCAAAAAAATACCCATAAATAGGATTACTGGTTTCTTCTTTGTCTCTTGTTACAGTCTTTGTTTTAAAGTCTATTTTGTCTGGTATAAATATTGCTACTCTAGCTTTTTTGTTTTTTGGGTTTTTTTTCCATGAAAAATGTTTTTCCTTCTATGTATGTCTTTTGGTCTAAAGTGAGTCTCTTGTAGACAGCATATTTAAGGGTCTTGTTTTCTTACAATGGCAAATAAACAAAATCTTTATCTTTATATTCTTAAATGATTAATACACCAATCTGTCATGAGTTTAAAAAACACTGGTGCAATGTTGGATATTATTAGTCTTGATTCATAAAGAAATCAAAGCATTTCTTTCTACTTTGTACTTTCTTTACATTATTGTATCAGACAAAGGAACCGCTGATTTAAAAAGGAAGCAGAGAGGTTGTTTTGTTTTGTTTTGTTTTCAGCTGGAAGAAGATATAAAACTGATCAGGTTTTGCTTTCCCCAAAATATATGGTTATCTTTAATTTTTCTTCCAAACTTTTTATAACCATATTTATAATTCTTACATATATCTTTATTATAGAAAAAAAAACTTTACTTATAATGATGTGGAAAAGATTACTTGTCTACTATCAAAATCCAGTCAAGGCTAGAACTCTTCAACTCATCTCCCTTTTTATAGGTGCTGGTTTTTAGCTAATCACTATGTATATACACAGTGCTCTTATTCCATACTCAATAATTTGGCAGTTTATGACTCTTCTACACTGAATGTGATACAATCTAAAAAGCATCATTTAGCACTTCTAAAGAACACCTAAGCAATACAAAAGAGACCACTGTAAGCTCAAATAAAAAACAAAACAAGTGCCCCATTCTGAATGGGGCATCTAGGAAGCCCTCTTATAGGATTTTAATTATGGGCAGGAGTTTCAACTGGTGAGTATAGTGTGGGACTGGGGAGAAGGCGAGGGTGGGGAGATCCAAGCAGAAGAGACAGCCCGAGCCAGAGCATCTAGATAAGGAGAGAGATGTTGAGACTGATTCTGAATCTTAAGAGAGCTGGAACTATCTAATTTGAAAAATTAATAAAAGTTTATTATCAGAAGTGATATCTGAGCTGACCCTAAAACAAATGGGTAGGAGTCACCTAGGCAAAAGAGGAGTAGAGTTGGGGTGGAGACTGAATGGTCAGTCCACGGGCTAATGTTTAAAAGAAAGCTGGTCAGGACCCGAAAACAATGGCCAGGACTGAAGACAGATTTGTGAATAACATTCTTTAGAGAGAGTTTTTGAAGACGAAACACCATTCACTAAAGGGGAGTGTGGTGAACTAGAATAGAATAGAACTAAAGACAAAATGGAGAGATAAGCCTGCACTTGTGCAATGGCTGGAGAATAAAATGCCCACATAAGAGAAAGAGAACTATATAGGGAAATAAATTATTACACAAACCAAACCAGAAGAGTCTTACTAAAAAACATACATGACAATCAGATGCAATGCATTATCCTCAATTTGGGACAACTTGAAGACATTTGAAAATGAACTATATAACAGGAAATATTATTGTGTCAATGTTAGATTTACTAGGTATATTAATTGTTTATAGTAATGGAAGAAAACACCCTTATTATGAAGATATGTGTTGACATTCTTACGGTGAAATACAAGATGTTTACAACTTATTTTTAAATGATTCAGGAAAAAGTACATATATGTAAATACACAGAGAGCTAGAAAGGAAATGTGAAAAAATTTTAACGATTGGTGAAGTAGATATGGGCAATCAATGTACTATTCTTTCAAATTTGCTGTGGAGTTTTAAAATAAAAATTTAAGGAAAAATATTTAATAAAGTTAATAATAAATAATAATAAAAAGTTAAGGAAAAAAATCTTATTAAACAAAGAAAATAAAAAACTCAATCTTTGAAAACAATCTAAAAAGTCAATAAGTTTAAATAAATATATTCATACAATGGAATATTCAGCAGCAATAACAAAAGAATGAGAAAACTGCCTATATACTAATATGGAAAGATAACCAAGTAAAAGAAACAAGATGCAGAACAGTGAGCTTAGTAGGCCACCAATGAGGTAAAAAAAGGACAAAATAAGAATAAATAGTTGTACTTGTTCATATAACACAAATACACTAGGCAGGTAATAAGAAACTAAAAACAGTGATGACATTTGGCGTGATGGAGTGGGGATCAGGTAGGTGGCAATAGAGACAAAAAAGAAATTTTTTTTTTAATTACAGGCCTTATACATTTTTAATTTTTTTAAACCATGAAAAAGTAAATATAATATATTGACAAAGAAATGTAATTCACCAAATAAACAAAATAAAAAAGAAAAACCATATGATAATCTCAATAGATGCAGAAAAAGGATTAATAAAATTCAACGTTCATTCATAATTTTTTTAAAAATCAAAAATGTGACAAAAAATAGATGTGAAAAACAAAACAAAACAAAAAACTAGAGAAGCATCATACTTAACGATAAAGCATTTGAAGCATTCTGTTAAAGTCAAGAACAAGACAAAGATGGCCACTATTGCTGCTACTAGTCTTCATTTTACTGAAGGTCTAATTTGACTAAACAAATAAATGTATTAGAAATAGAAAAGATGAAATATTATTGCCATTATTTGTAGATGTATGATTTTCTACATATAAAACCCAAGAAAATCTAGAAGAATAATTTAAATCAATAAAGAGTTCACCAAAGTTGCAGGATAAGAAAAATCTATAACATTCCTACATAACAACAATATCAATTATATTTTCTAACAAATATCCCGTTTGTAAGACTAACAAAAACTTTTCAGTAGTCATTTGTTCATTTAATCAACAAGTATTTATTGGGGAGCCCTATTCTATGCCAAGCATTCTTTTAAACTAGTATCTAGACCAGTGAATATATTAGTGGGGTGAAGGGGAGCTCAGTGTTAATGATAGTGGTGGTGCACCATGTATTTTATTCTGTTTTGCAGTAGTAGACATGATAAATCAATAAATTATCTAGTTTGCTAGAAGGTGATAAAGCTGTAGAATAAAGACAAGCAGAGCAGGTTAGAAGACATGAGGGTCCCATGCAGTGGGGGAGTTATGTGCAGTGTTAAATGTGGTAGGCTGGGTAGGTCTCTTTTAGTAGGGAGATTTAAGTAAAGATGGGGAGGGGGTGAGCCAAGTGAGTCTCTGGAGAAAGAGCTTTCCAGGAAGAGGGTACAGCTGGAGTGAAGGCCCTCAGGTGGGAGTTTTCCTGTGGGTTTGGAAGGGGCCAGGAGCCCAGCTCTGTGGAGCTGAGTGCTGGCAGAAGGAAGCAGCAGGAGCAGCAGTGAGGTGTGTGAAGATGCATGATCTTCTCGGGACAGTGCCATGAGGCTTCTGTGGGGATGACTCTGTGTTCCTTCCAAGGAGACTGGCAATAAGGGCAGCCTGGGACCCCAAATGGGCACGGGAGCAGCAGAGGTGCTGAAACTGCAGTGTCCGAACAGGAGGAGACAAAGATTGTTTCAGAGGGAATCAGAGTGAACTAATGACCAGAGTGGCTTCCCCAGTGCTCTGTTGCTGTATGGGCCAAGCAACACTCGCAAAACACTGGAGGAAGGGGACTGAAATAACAGTGGAGATTGAATGTCTCTCCAGTTAGAGGACAGAATCTCAGAATCAGGCTTATTTTGATTAAAAAGAAAAATATTTAAAAAACAAACAAGCAATATTTCATGTAAATATTATAGTTTGGAGGCTCAGATTTACTACACAATATAATTGTACTAGTTTCTGTCAGAGATTCTGAGAACCCATACTAAAGTGGTGGTCCTAGAGAAGATGAGAAGGAGATAAAGAGGTAAGAATGAACTAAAACTGAGAGGTGATCAAAGTGAGGGTGAGAAACAATGAAGACTCTACTGGGACCTTGAAATATCTCTAACCTGAGGCTGAAGGACTGCAGTGTCTTTAGCCAAGAAAGAAAACAGGGGAAGGTTTGAAGGGAAAAGTAATGATTTTAGTTGAGTTAAAAGTGCTCGTAAAAAATCTGTGTGTAAATCTTCAATAGAAATTTCTAAAAAGACTAGAATTGAGAAAAGATATATGGTTGGAAATTTTTTAAAAAGTCTAGAAATTATCAAAATAAAACTAATATTGTCATTATGGGATTAGATAACTCCATTTGAAGAATGTATGAAATGAGAAAAGAGACAATGATCAAGCATTATACACAGACAGAAAATGGAGGAAGAGATGCCATTGAGAGAGATGTAGGAGGCATCCCAAAGATGAGAGAACTGGAGAAAGTGGTGTCTCAGAGCCCAAATGCACAGAGGGCTTCAAGTCATCAGTTACTTCAGACAGAGCAGCTTCTTATAATGCAGTAAAGGACTTGGGGGTGGAGAAGCAGAGAGAAGCCAAGGAGGCAAAAAAAATGAAGTAGTTTCCTAGGGCTGTTTTAACAAAATATCACAAACTGGATAGCCTGCACAACATAAATTTACTCTCTCATGGTCCGGAGGTTAGAAGTTTGAAATCAAAGTGTCGACAGGGTTGGCTCCTTCTGAGGGCTATGAGAGAAGGACCCACTCCAGGCCTCTCTCCTGGCTTTGCAGATGGCCACCTTCTCCCTGTGTCTCTTTGCATTATCTTCCCTTTATGTATGTCTGCCTCTGTTCAAATTTCCACTTTTTAAAAGTCATATTTAATTAGGGTCCACTCTAATGACCTCATATTAACTAATTACACCTGAGATTAACCCTATTTCCAAATAAGATCATGTTCTGAGAGGTTAGGACTTCAACATATGAATGTTGGAGGACACAATTCGATCCATTACAATAGTCAAGAAAAGGATGGAATAGTGCCTTAAGGATTGAGCAGCAATGTTTTTGTTTTTGATTTTGCAAAAGACTAAACTATAATTGAAGGAAAAAGAGAGAATGACTAAAAAGTGAGATATGAAGAATGAAAAGCGACAAAATAAAGAGATGGGAAGGGTGGAATTTAGAAAAGTGAATAAAGGCTTAAATTTGTAAAAAAAAAAAAAAAGAAAAGAAAAAAAGAAAGGGGGGGAATTGAAAGTAAATGGGAGAAGAATGAAAAAAGGCAGAGAAAAGAAAAAGTCAAGCCATTTCACTTTGTATGAGTAAGTGCCTCTGAGAGTAAGGCCTGGTTGAGAATTTCTAAAAAAGCATGAACATTTTGGACTGGTTGTTATGGGGAATGGAACAGAGAATTAACAGATGATAGAGAAAGAAATTTGTAAGGCTTACTGATAATAGATCGATTACTTTTTAAGTAGATATAATCAGAAAAATTATTCTAATGGTTTCATCTTCTTCAGAAGTAGAAAGAAACAGAAAATGAGTGACTGAGTTTACTCACAAAGAGCTTTGAACAGAAAAAGATGAAAGGAGAGGCAGGTGTGATGAGAGCAATGTGGGGTGATGCCACAGACCAAGAGTGGCCACAAGAGTGGGAAGCTAAAGTGAAGGCATTTGGAGTCAAAAACATCAAGGAACTCTAAGGCCACAGCATAGAATGTCAGCAAATGGATACAGAAGTAGCACGGGAAGGTCATAGGGATTTAGGGGGTGGCTATGTAAAGCCATAAGAAAATGCCTTCTCACGTGCCCACTTCAAGTAGATTCAATTTCACTAGGACTATTATGATAGCAATATTACCTTGAGTTGTAATAATAGAAGCTATAAAAAGTCATGCTTTGTGGGAATTTTCATTTCAGGGCTGACAAGTGACAGGAAGAGGAGGAAGAGAAGGAAGAGGAGGAGGAGAAGAAGGAGATTGTGTGTGAAGAATTTTTGTAAAAATCATGACTAAAAAAACAAAGAGAGAAACTTTTTCTAAGCATTAAAACTTAATGAGCTGGTGAAGATTCTGTATGCAAAGTGACAGCAGGTAGTTTTAAACCTAGTGATCATAAAGTATAACATTCTTTATTTGTTTTCTTAACTCATCACCTTCTTAGACAGGCATAAATTTTTCTGAAGGACTTTTTAAATCAAATTTCCCTTGGAAGTGAAAGCATATGGTTTTCTAAGCTTTAAATTAACCTACAAGTTAGGGTTACCAATGGAAAATGCCACTATTTTGTAACTTTTCCCCAACGCTTGCAGGAGAATTCAATACTATTTGTACATATTTTGCCTGTTAGTAATGGAATTGTTTCTAATTTATGTTCTGTGAAAAATTACATCTGTTTTTAATTGGGAAGTTCATTAAAAAATCAGACAAGTAAAACAAATGATTCACTAAAATGAAGACAGGAATCGAAATGAACTAATGTAGGTGTCTTTACTGTTTGGAGACTCACTTAATTTCTGCCTTGAGATATTTTAGATTCAGACCCCACTTTATTTTTTTAATTAAATGAAGCATTGTCAAAGAAACAAACTGTGCTTCCTTTTATAGGTTTTCCTTATAATCATCAGAGATGGTGTGATCTGATTTACTGTAGTAATATGTTTTGGAGTGGACATTTTTAACATACCTTTAGTGAAGAAATTTGGGGGTGTAATAGAAGTTCAAGTAGCAGAATAGTTGGCTTCTTTATACAGGCTAATATGTGCTGCAATAAGAAAATAGTTCAACAATGCTTGTGAAGCACTTAGAAAATATTTAGGTAACTCAAAAATTATTATAAGAACTCTGGATACTGCTATGCACTCCCTGAAATGCCCAAAAGATCTATAAGTAGCTCCTTTTGTACTAAGTAGTTTATGTAACTATTTGTGAAGAAATATTTCTATTCTTAAAAAGGAAAAATCAGAAAAATTAAATATTTGTTTTTTGATCTTCAATTACCTGAGTAATGGGTCTAGGAATAAATGCAAACAATTAAAAGAAATCAAGTACTAAACTCAGACAATCGTGTCCACACCTTAAGAGATTCAAAGCTTTATTTAGACTTAAATCTTCCAAGTTCTTATAATGACCCAATATATCAACTCCATCATTTAACTTTCTTTTGTCTTCTGCAGTTCTTTCCTTCATAACCTTTGTTACCCAAACGACAGTCCCAAAGCCAACAGCACCAACGTTACATTGAAGTTTGTTAAAATGCAGACACTCAGGCCCTACCTCAGACCTGATGATTCAGTATCTGCGTTTTAAGATCCCCAAGTAATTCATGAATGCGCTATAGGTTAAAAAGCTCTTGTCTAGAATTCACTGAAAAAATAACTTTTCACAATTAGACAGATGATCCAGAGACGAATAAATATGGACAGGGAAATTTTCAGATATGATCTTATATAAAGAAAATGCTAAAGAACTCAAAAACAGAAAAAAAATATTTGAGCCAATAACAATTTAGCAGAGTTGCAGGGTGCAAGGTCAATAAACAAAAATCAGTTGTGTTTCTATAGATTAGCAATCTGAAAAGGAAATTAAGGAAACAATTTCATTTACAATAACATCAAAAAGAATAAAATACTTAGGAATACATTTAACCAAAGAGATGTAAAACCCATACACTGAAAATTATAAACATTATTGAAAAAATTAAAGAAGACCTAAATAAATGGAAAGATATCTTGTGATCATGAACCAAAAAATTTAATATTGTTAAGATGACGATACTCCCCAAAGTCATTTACAGACACAGTTCAATCCCTATCAGAATCTCAATGCCCTTTTTTTGAAGAAATGGAGAAGTTTATTATCCTAATATGTCAAATTGCAAGGGAACCCGAGTAGCCAAACAAACTTGGAAAAGAACAAAGTTAGAGAAAGCACACTTTCAGATTTCAAAATTTACTACAAAAAGTACAGTAATCAAAACAATGTAGTAGAGGCATAAGGATAGATATATAGATAAATGGAATAGAAGCGAGAATCCAGAAATAAATCTTGTGTATGTTGTCAATTACTCTCTATAAGGATGCCAAGACCATTCAATGGGGAAAGAAAAGTCTCTTCAACAAATTGTGCAGGAACAATTGGCTATCCATATGTGAAAGATTGAAGTTAGACCTATACCTCATTAATGAAGCAAAAACCTAAATATAAGAAAGAGCTAAAGCATAAGCAACAAAATTAAAAACTGGTAAATTGGTCTTCATCAAAATTAAAAACTTTTGTTCATCAAAAGATACTATAGGCAAACAGCTTTAATAGACATTTTTTCAAAGAAGATATTCAAATGGCCAACTAGCACATGAAAAAATCTTTGACATTATTAGTTATTAGTTATTTGGGAAATGCAAATAAAAAAACACAGTGATATAGCGCACACACACTAAGATGGCTATAAATAAGTTTTTGTCAAGGATGTGAATAAATTGGAATGCTTGTACCTTGCTGGTGAAAGCATAAAATGGTGTAACTGCTATAGAGAATAGTATAGTAATTCCTTAATGAATTAAACATAGAAATATCATATGACCCAGCAATTCCATTCCTAGGTATATACTCAAAAAAATTAAAAACATGTTCAAACAAAAATTTCAATGTGAATGTTCAAAGCAGCAATATTCACAATAGCCCAAAGGTGGAAACGACCCAGATGTCCATTAACTGATGACTGGATAAACAAAATGTGGTATATTCATACAATGGAATATATTTTCAGCCATAAAAAGGAATGATGTACTGACACATGCTACAACACAGATGAACCTTGAAAACATGCTAAGTGAAAGAAGCCATATTGGCATTTTTGGAATAGGTAAATCCACAGAGACAAAAAGCAGATTAGTGGTTGTCAGGGGCTGAAGCTAGTAATAGATTGAGAGAGAAACGGATTGACTGTTTAATGGGTATGGTCTTTTTTAGGTCATGAAAATGTTCTGGAACTAGATAATGGTGGTAATTATACAACATTGTACATATACTAAAAAGTCACTAATGGTAAACTTTATGTTATATTTGTTTTACCTCCATCTAAAAGAAAAATTCTGTATTATGTTGTGCAAGGCACAGTGTTAAGTAATGTGATATGAGAACATAATTAATCCATAACATAAGTTATTAATAACTATATGAATTAGATACAATTATTATCCTCTTTCACAAAGGAGAGAATCCAGGTTCAAATACAATAAATTTGCCCAAGGGTACATCAGAAGAAAGCAGAGATGCAGAGATTTAACTCCAGGCCCTGGGAGTGAACCATTCACTCCACTGCCATATCCTGAGATACTATGAATTGCTGCCTCAAATAACATCTAATATATTTACAGGGTTTAATAACATGCATCATTTTTTAAATATTTAAAATATGCATTTGAATAGAGAAATGCTTATGATGTAATGCTGATTGGAAAAATCACACTACAAAACAACAAATGTACAATTTTATATTTAAATACACACATATAATGTATATATACACATATATTTTAAAATACTCAATATTATATGCTTTATATTCCCTTCCCATTACCATACATACCCATGCACCATGAGTCATTTTAATTTTCTTTCGTTTTATGTATTTTTTAATTTTTCCAAAATTGAGATGTATTATATAATCAGAAAAATAAAATGATAAACATTTTTAAAGAGCTACTTTCTTGTAGTGGTTCTGATGATAATTATGCATTTAAATTATTCAATAAACTTGTAAGATAGTCTGCTCTACTTTTCTATCTCACAGTTATAAATATTTTGTAACTTTAAACGATTTATTCCTCAGAATAAAGATTCCGTGGGACCTAATGTTGGTATTTTTTAAGATCTCCAAATGATGTTATCTGAAGGAATTTGAGGCCAAGATCATAAATCCAATTTATAAAATCACTCAGCAACAACTGGAAAATATTTTCATTGACTTGGAAAATCGGATTAGATGATGAATCATAGAAGATGGTTTTAATCTTGAATCTGAGGAATGTGAATTCTACTATATTAAAACACTGAAGATGACATTTCTATACACTATTTTCAACTTGCTTCTGTCCTAGAACTTCAAAGATTATTATTACTCGAACTATGTGTATAAAGTCTTTATATATTCATCTATAAAATTAAGAACATGAACATACATGAAATGTATGGGAAAAACCTCTAAGTCAGTGGCTCTTAAACTGTAGTGTCAATTTAAACTTTCTGGGTTAAAATTCAGATTCTGACTCAACAGGTTTGGTGGGTAGAGTCTGAGATTCTGCATTCTTAAGACTCCCAGATGCTTCTGCTACTGACTTCTAGGAGCCCACTCTGAATAACAAGGCTATAAATTGCCTTTAAACCATTAAAAGGGGGATTAATTACCACCATCTCAAAAGACATCATGCTCCACCTAAAGTCACTCTCATTCAAACTGCTAGTTTTCTAAGTGATTTTCATGCCTTTAATTTCACTCCCTCCTATTCTTATCATTCACACTGCTTCCAAGGTAACCTTCTAAAATGCAAATCCGTTTAAAGTACTACTACATTTGGATGATACCTTATTGCCTATCACATCTCAAATCCAAATGCTTACAGGGGCCAGGCACATTTGTGAATAAGTAGAGCAGAGGTAGGAGGGGAGGTAGTTGATAAAGAATGATGGGAACTGTGGCAACTGGAGTGCACACACCTTTTCTAAAGGAAATCACTATCACTGAGCTCTAGCCAAGGGCTGCTATGTCTATACGGAAAAGTGAGCCTGATATTGACAGATGTTCCAGTATTTTTAGAAGGAGCAGGAAATCTGAATTTTTTTTTTTTTATAAAAATGTTAACAGTTTAAGATTGGCAGTGAATTAAAAAAAAAAAAAAATCCTGATGCCCCAAACTACACAGAATCTCTGAACATGAGATGAGATCCAGATTCCAGTATTTTTACAAAGCCCCCAGATGATTCTAGTGTGCACCAGCTAAAAAGGGCCTGAACTTAACCAAGGGCTGAAGATAAGGAAGTGAAGGGATTAAGAGCACACCATGATGGTATAAAAAATTAATTTAAACTGAAAACATCTGAACAATCAGTTATCACAGAAAGAAATATTACCTAAACTTAAGCAGCATCTCCTGAAAATACAGCTGCTATTTACCCACTTCTCAGGCAGTTTCCTGACTGAAAGAAGACTGACTCTTTGTACCAAGAAGTGAAAAGTCAGCATTCATAAACCCTCCCACTGGGAAACTTCTAGCCAGGAAAGAGATAGAGTGCCCATTCCATTAGCAGTAAAACATCTGAGAGAACCTTCCATATTCTCCCATCGAGGCCCCAAAACTCCCTGTTTCATTAAGCTGATATATATAAACCTGTACTTTGGGCTATTCCACAAGTTTTCCATTACTGAGAGCTCCCATGTGTATGTGTGAAAATAAAGCTTGTCTTTATTCCTGTTAATGTTTACTGTCAGTTAATTTGCAGGCCCCCAATCACTGGACTCAAATTAGAAGAGGAAAAGTATCTCTCCCAAAAGAAGTAAAAGTTGGTTCTTGAAGGCACTTTTATGAACATTATTTCTGATGTGTGGAAGAAGGAATGATTATGCCTCCTCAAATGAGATAATATGAAACTGTTTGTTTACATATTACTTTAATACATTCTACAATCGACTCTGAGCTCCAAAGGTTAAATTCATGCCTTGGGGCATCAAACTGATACAGATAAAATCTAAGAGTATTTAAGGTTCTTAACCAAAGGGTGGTTTATAATCATTTATGTCTGCTATTTCTTTATCTGTTACATATGTAAAAGGAAATCAATTTTTCATATTTAGTAAAGAAAGTATAATTTAGTACAATGACTCAGAGTCAAAGGTTATGTTAAAAATCCTTTAGTTCAATTATTTCAACACATTCTGAATAAGGTATTACATTTATTGAGACACAAAAATTACCATATTTCTTATTTGAATGCATTTCAGTAAAAAATGATATAAGCATTTTCAAAGTTTATTTAGAAAGAATTTACAGAATAGACGAACAAGCAACACAAAACCATTCCTGCTATTTGATTAAGCTGTAGGAAGCAGAAACACCTACTTTCCCTGCATTACCAGATTATTTATAAGAGTTTCACTAATGAATCCCCAGTTTGAGCCCTTATTTCTATGTCAAATCTCATTTGAAAGGAACATTCCCCCTTATTCTCCTCATACCAAGACCCAAATAGAAGTCCAAAATGTAATATGCTACTTCCTGTTTAAGGGCATATAAAAATAAAACCCTTCTTTAACAGCAAGAAATGAGATTTTTGAAAAACCACAGATGAAAACTCTTTAAATGTTTACATCATGGATGGGAAAGGAAACAGTATTTTTTAGAGTCACTATTAGAATGTTTTCACAAATATTTTCTAATTGAGTTTTCAATGAGGAAACTCTAATTGAGGAACAACGGCTGGTTCCTTCGTACAGGTGAGGGTCAAATGTACCCAAGACTGCATAGTGAGTAATGTAGCTGGAATTTCAAACTGTTTTTTTTTTTTTTTTTTCCCATATAGATGCAACTTATTGCAATAGACAGGAGATAAGCCAGGAAAGAACTTTTTGGGTGTGATGCTTTCTCTCCCCACTTGCATCATCATTATCTGTCAATGGATCTTTTCAGGATAAAAGGTAGTAGCCCAGTCCAGTATAAGCCAGAGGGGAGGGAGAAACAACTTCAGGATAATCCTGGCATTTTACCAGTAGAGAGCTAATATATGAGAAGTAAGCAACCTGCCCTGTATCTTAGTAGGCCCTCTCAAACTCTCCACCATGTGAGCTTGATCAAATATAACCCAGGAAAATGGGTCTTGGAACAAAGCCAGAGTTCAGAATCTAATCTGTGGGAGGTTCTCCAATGGGTCCCTTACTGTGTATGTGTCTGAAGCAAACCAGGAATGGTTGAGCCATAATTGTAACAATAGGTGCTCTCTGCACTCAGGGGCACCCTGTCCTCTCACCAATTCATACAGAAAGGGACAAGTTAGAGCACTGGCTTTCATATCTTCCAAGACTTACCAGTCAAAACTGCTGGAATACCAATGGAATATTAACTCACAGAGAAAAATAACATCTGATGAGCATAAACGACACACTAAAATAATCTAAATCAGAGGAAGTAACATTAATGTACTAGACAGACACAAAGTTTAATATAGAAATAAAGTATACCTTAAGATATAAAGAAGGATATTAGAAAGATGGAGGAAAAAACAGTTATAAAAAAGAATCAATGTGAGGGATTGGGCATGAAACATGTAATAGTCAAAGTAAAGAACTCGACAGGAGGGCTGAATAGAAGTTCAAAAGAAGAATCAGTGAACCAAAAGATCAGGTATTAGGAAGAGATAAAGAAATTGAAGGCAGTTAAAATTATGAAGTATAGAAGTAGAATATCAATGTCTACATAGTAGAACCTTCCAAAGTTATACTGCTTCTAGGTATTACCATATGAACACAAGGAACTATATAAACTAGATGCAAGTAGTGTTGTAGGAAGAAACACAATGAGATCTATGTCTTAATACCATTTTTGCAAATTGAAAACATGTAACTCTGTATACATTTTAGGAATGGAAATATGTCTAAAGACATATATAAAACCCATTAGAGTGAGTGCCTGTGAGGATGGGAATGTGAGGGAGAAAGAGAATGAAAAGAGAAATAATAAAAACCAAGATTTATAATGAATTAAAGAGGTTGTGTTACTTTACTCTGAGGGCCACATTTTGTTGTTGTTGTTGTTGTTTTTTTTAAATAAGTAAACAAAGATAATGAATGGATAGATAGATAAAAGGTGGCTAAGTGATCGAAAGCCACCAGAGAATCACAGAAATAAACTAAAAGAACGTTTTTTTTCTTCTCAGTTAAAAGGGCTTAATAAACAGATATGAATCAAACATCCTTTTTATACCAGGCACTGTTCGAGGTTCTGGGAATACTAAGATGAGTGAGATACTGTCTCCACTTTTAAGAAATGTTGCCATGTCCCCAGTCTTGTCCCATTCCTTTTGGCCAGCTCTAAAAAGATGTTTTTTACACTCATGTTGCTTTAAATATAACAAGCACAACTGATATTATAATCTAAATCACGTCTTCTTTACAGAATCTGAAACTTAAAGGAAGTTTTGAGGTCACCTAGGCCCATCTTCCACAGCCTCAGGAATCTCTTATATTTCCCAAGCTGTGGAAGTTTCCTTCCCTATAATGATCATGCATTGTTAGCATTTCTTTCTTATGGAGTGGCTGTGGATTAAGTGTTACTTCTGAAGCAATTCCCATCAGTCTCTCTTCTCTGGGTTAAATACTGCTAGGACCTTTAACCAACTGCTCATATCCTATCTGTCTGCTCAAACCTCATTCTTCTGAGAAGCCATCCTGGATCACCCCAGAAGAGAGTGCCACACCATTCTCTATATTTACACTGATGGGGTCTCTCTCAACCCAAATGATCCAGGGACCCCTGCTGCCTTAAATAACCAGTTATCTTGCCATAGAGTATTCAGTGTCCTGAATTGATGGCAAATATCTTAAAACCTTTTTATCAACAAGTTGTGTTTGAATATCCATCTCTATTTGGTTGACCCAACCTAAATAGTTATTCAATATTTTGGTAACCTTTAAAGAAAGTATTGTGACTAGGGTTCCATAGACAAATCCATAGTTTGAATGGAAAGTCTTACACCATAAAGACTGCTTCAAGGAACTCCCAGCAAAGCAAACAATATCCTTTTCTCAAGGATGACATAGAGAAATAGTTTACTCTGCCTTAGCTGCCAAAACCAGTTCAGCTCATAAATGACTTATTTGAGTACCCTTAATACGCAGATTCTTCATGAGATCTGCAACTGGTTCCTGAGTGGCTCAGGGCCCTGAAAGGAAGCAGTTGACTTGTCTGGAACATAATGGTGTTTATCAGGAATTTATACTCCTTTTTAATATTTGCTTGTATATACATATTATTTAGCTTCTATAGATAATCAAAATGTATAATATTACAATATGAATTCATCCATATAATAAAGGATTTTATAGCTAAAGGATATTATGTTAAACAGAAAAATATTTCTGATAAAGTTATAAATGAAAAAAGCATAACTCTAATGCTATTTTTTTCTAGGGTTATGTATGGAAAGTGAACGGGAGTGCACAAAAATATTAATATTGATCATCTTAAAAATGGTTATCATTGTGTTTAAGGATTCATTTTTATTTTCCTTTTATTTTTCTTATAGTTCAGTTTTTTATAATGTACTTTATATAATAAATATATATTATTAAAAATTTATTTCTTAAACCCCTTATGCCTGCAGCATAGGAATAATGATAGAAAGAATATCTTTGCTTTTTCTTATGCACATTGGAGCTACAAATGCAAACTGTAAACTATGATATAAACTATGACCTACTAGAACAAAGGTTATGTTAACAAATATTCTTCTCCAAACTGTCCTCGAGGCTGTGAGAAACCATAAGTCTACAGTTACAGTGACTATAACCTCAACATATGCCTAAAATATGTAAATATACCATTTTTGTTTGCTTTAAAGGCAGCAACCATCCTATACAATTTGGATTATCTCTTGTGCTTAGCATTTAGGGATTTGGTAGAATTTTCACTGATAAAATTTCAGTTTGGCGTACACAGAATAAATTGTGTAATTTCAATGAAAAAAATTCCTAAACAAAAAAACCAAATGCTGAAAATTTTAAAGAACTTAAAATATCATCAGTCACAACAGTCTGTGTAACTGCATCTTTATCAGGTAAGCAAATATTCAAAGTAAACACTTTGAATACCTATGTGTACTGCAATGTTCAAAGACAAGCAAAAAACAAACAAAAGTATTGTGATCCCTATGAAGAGATTTCAGTCTAGATAAATGCAATCTACTGCCTCCCCTACCCCATCCTCCCGAACGTGTGTTATTTATTTGATTTGTCTTCCGTATTCCCAATCATTGTCTAGTAGTGTTGGCCCATTGTTTTCCAGAGCTTGATGACTTAGCTATACATAAAACTATCGGCTGCCCAAGATATTAATAGTAAAAGGTTCTCAAAGCCTTGATATTGATTAAAGTATTCATTGTTTCCGCTCAATCTACTACAAATGGACTTTTGTCTTCTGACAAACCAAAATGAGGCATCTCTAAAGAACTTTGGAAAGTAATTATAAACTTCACATGCATAAATGAGTCAATTTCCAAGTAAAAAGACAAATGGAGAGGGAAGTATTGCTGCACGGATGCTCTGTTCCTCTTGCTTTCAGTACCTCATCGTTCCATTTTGCACAGTCACACAACTACAAGTGGTTGCCTGGCTGGTAGCCATTATGTTTTGCAAAACTTAGGAATGTGAAGCAAGTTAAGGAACTAGGGAAATGTAAATGGAAGCAGTCAACTATAAATGGAAACAGTAAACTATACCTAAATCATAAAAGTGATAGCATAATGAGACCTCAGTGTAGAAAAACATTTTTTTAGAAAGTTAGCAGGGTATAGTGCTTAAGAACTTGGGCCTTGGAGTTAGGTAAAACCTGTAATCAAATTCCAACTCTGCCACTGACAAGATATATTACAGTGGTAAACTTACCTTGCATCTCCAAGTTTCTGTTTTTAGTTTGTTTGTTTTGATCCATAAAAAGAGGAAAATAATACCTACTCCTAAGGTGTTTTGTGATAACTTAGATAATGCATCTCTTACTACAGTGTTTGATACACAGTAACTACTCAAAAAAATAGCTATTATTTTTGTAGAAGCTGTTGTTTTGTTCCTTATTATTCTAGAAGCACAGTCAGCAGGCATTGGTATTAGCTAATGCTATCAGATTTTTTCTATGTAAATAGTGGGTTATTCAAAGAGAGTCTTTAGTAAGCCTCTAAATTACATTTAGAAGCATATTCAAGGACAGTCCATGCATTTTTCAATTATTGTTTAATGTATCTTTTACCTTTGCTTTTATTTTCAGTTCCTCATGCTTACGAATTAGTTCCTCATTGTCTGAAAGTGATGAACCCAGACTTTGCTCTCGTAAATCTCTTATGGTTTTCTGAAACCAACAAGTAACCTAAATAAAAAGCAACAAAGAGAGATCAAATTTCAAATGATTAGAATAAATGAGTAATAGTTCAGAAATATTTTCTTAACTTTTAAAACTTAAACTACTTCAATTTCTCTTTATATAACCTCATCTCATTTATTTAAAAATTATGATTTTTAAAAATTTTTTTTCATTCAACTTCTACATGCTTAAGAGAAAGAACAAAATAATCCCTGAAAAGCATGAAAGCAATATATCAGTTCAGATTACATGGCATGAAGAAAATAATTCAAAATCTCCCAACAAAGAAGAACCAAAATAGATTCCCATGCAGTCTGTAAATCATGCATGGGTTTAGAATACAAATCTTCTTTCCTGTATAAGAATATGAATCTGAGTATAGTTATAGAGACTCACATGAAGATATTAAAGAGCATCTGTAGAATTATATTTCTACTATAAAAAGACAATGCAAAAATATTGTTTGCTGCAATTGCAAAAATCAATATTCATAAAATAAATGAAGACGTTATTAAAATTCTGTTGACATGGTAAATGGCTAAAGGCATGACTCACATTCATTTAGACTTGATTTATAATACATGCCTTACATAGTGTTAAAACAAATAGCAAAGGACTCAAAAGAAACAGCATATTTTAAAATTATAACATAAGTTGACATGGGGTCCCTGGATGCAGATTCCTTATCCAAATTAAGGAAAGAGACTTGGAGTTTTACTCTTAAATCCTATACAATATTATCTTCATGATCACATCATATCTACTGATTCCTAAGAGCTCACTACATGCTAGACAGTTTGCTAGTTGCTTTTTGGACATCATCTCAATTTCTCTCAACAACTCTACAGCAATATGATATCATCATTGTAGAGATGAGGAGAGATTAAATAGCTTATCCAGGCACATATAGAAGGGGCAGAACAAGGATTTGCCCCCAAACCTACATTAGTTCAAAGTTCATGATCTTTGCACTGTGTCATGCTGCCATCCTTAGGTAACCTAAAATGTTACAGCCTTGGGCATCAGTGGGAATCACTTCAAACCTGAAAAATTAACCCGGCAGCCCATCCAAAATGGTGGGCATTGCCCAAACACTATATACTATGTCTTTCTCCTGCCTAAGTTGTCTTGCTTACAACAGTCTCAAGATTTCTTTGAACTCCTATAACTTAGAGAAATGTTTGAAGCAGGTGGTCAAGGAGAAAGCTAGGTTGGTCCTGAAGCTCCACACAATAATCGTACACTCCCCTCCCCCAACACCACACACACACACACTACACAGAATTTGAATGAAGGGTTACCTGGAATAAAACATTCCGTTACCATTATAGGGCTGATATCACAAAGCTGGTTTTGAGACCAATGCTTAGAATTTTCTAGCATGGACCAGGTAGTAATCTGGTGTAAGAGGTCTTTCCAGCTTTCTGCTAATTGGCAATCTTCATTAATCGTCATTTTAGGCTGCCATTGTGCAAAGAAAAGAATAACGATGACCCTGTCACAGTTTTTATGTGAAGTACGCCTCCTTATCTTCAGAATATTTGGCAGTCTGTTAGCCAGTCTCCATATCTAAAGAATCCTGTTCATGTATTTACAATTACTTAAAGATAGTATGGTTTTCTGGTATTAGAATTATTTGATATGCATAATGTGCATGTTAGAACACAAGGAGAGTATTTTATCAAAAGCTATAAAATTTTTTCATTTATTTAATTTTATAAAAATAATTTCTCACAAAAGGTACAGTAAGCCCATATAAAAACACCACCAGAGGAATGATTTAAAGGTTTCATCAAAGAAAAACGGATCATAAATATAACTAACTTTAAGAGAGCACTGGGAGTACTGGGAGAAGGTTTTATTTACTCTTAGCTAAAGCGAGAAGAACTCAGAAATCTCAAGAATGTTTTAATAGGGAAAGCTAGTATAGAATCCAAGTGAACAAAAAATGGGTTCAAACAGGTGTTCACTAATCTCTAAAAACAGGTGAGAAGCCTGAACTCTCAGATAAAACTATTTAGTTTCCTGAGTCAAAGACTTGTCATCTAGCACATGCCAGTGGTGATGAAAGCGGGGAAAGAATGACTTGTTTTGATTTTTAAAAAGTATCTACTGACCTCATCCCTAGATTTGGCAAATACTATTTCAACCTCCAAAGGATACTATTTCTGCATGGTAGTACAATTCCCTATGAGAGAATGCAGTTAAAGATCTATGGTGGCATTCCATTTATACTGATCACATACCTGCCTGTTAAGCAAGTTGCCTTTCTAGATCTATACATTTTTACTATCAAATGCACTGTGGAAAGAAACATAAAAACAAGTTGGCATAAAACTCAAAAGTAGTTTGTCATGGGAGTGTTACATCTCATCATGAGATATTCACACACATGAGCAGCTTCTTAGATCAGATTTACTGTGTGTGCTGAGGGATGGATGCACACAGAATAGACTCTGAGTTCTTCTGATGTAAAAGCAAGACACCCTAAATAACTGAGAACATGTCAGCCATAATACTCTGCCACCTAGTAAATCAGTCATTGCGTCCCATGTGTAGCTACTGCAGACAGCTGCATTCCAAGAGAACTTTTTATAAGAATTTAATTTATATCAGCTGCTTTCCAAAAGCCTGAGCGATAAGTACAGTAAATGACACATCAGGACATTCTATAGAACATGGTCCCTGCAAAAGGATGAAAACATGAGCCAAGGATTGAGGGTGGGCTATAGAAAGTAAAGAAGAACAAAAAGCATATAGAGTATGTGCTGGAAATGAGTCTGAGCAATGATAGTTTCAGAGGAAAATGAGAATATTTTTCCTTTCCTCCCAGTTCCAACCTTCAGCTTGACCTAAGCATTGTGTTCATGGTCATTCCACTGGTTCGACATGATATTCTATGTGCTCAGAGGAGATAGAACTAAAGTAGAGAAAGAATGAGGCTGATTTTTTTTATGGAGGGGAGGAAGAATAGCTGTCATAGGGTGAATGAAGACAGAGAGAAAGAGAAGGAAAATCAGCAAAGATGCAAAGAAGCAATCAAGGCTATTCAATGAAAACCAAGACCTGTCTTAGACATTATAAAGAATGATGCCAGGAAAACTCAGTATAGACCTGCACTGTCCTATCTGATAGCCACTAACATATGACGACTGAGTACTTAGAATGTGACAAATCCAAATTGAGATGTACTCTAAGTATAAAATACACAGCAGATTTCATGGACTTAATATTAAAAAACAATGAAAATATCTCATTAAGAATGTTTGTATTGATTAAATGTTGAAATACTATTTTAGATATGTTGTATTAAACAAAATATATTATTGCTTTTCACTTTTTATGAAGCTTTTTATTTTTTTAATGTTTCTTTTTCACTTTTATTAATGTGGCTACTAGAACATTTAAAATCACATATGTGGCTTGCATTATATTTTTATTGGATGTTTCTGCAATTCAAGGATATCCTTATTTGTATTTCTAAAGACTGAGTTTTAATTAAAGGCAGTATAAAATAGTGAAGTCGAAAGAATGGTGGGATGAAGTATTGGTTGGTAAGCATCTGTGGACCACTGGGTGTGGGGTGCTAAAGTAGAACTAATGACTCTTTCGAAGAAGTTTATTGGCTAAATGAAGGAGAAATCAGATAACTTTAAGAAAAGCAGAGGTAACAAAGAGGCTTCTCTTCACCTTTTTCTTTTCTTTATTTGGTTAATTGAGACAAACATTTTTTGCAGGCCCAAGGAACTGAAGATGCACGAAGGAGGGTTGATGCAGAAATGTATCGGAGTGGGAAGGTTGGAAGAGAGCACTACTGGCTTTGGGTAAGGAAAGACTAGTTTTTGCTTGATGAATAACCCATCCCCACTTAGACCCCCTGCTGGGAGGTAAGAACAAAGAAAGTAAAATGAACAAACGGCCTTCGGCCTTCGTAGAGAGGTGTCAGGTACTACTCTAGGTAGGTTACAAGTCACCTCATCCAATATTTGCACACCCCCTATGATGGAGAGATTTACTTTTCAATAGATGAAAAAACTGAGACCCAAACAAGTTAAGCAACTTGCCTAAGGTCACACAACCAGTCAGAGAAAAGTCTCACCATTGGAGGCAGAAATGCCATCGTCGGAATTCATGTGGAACAAAAGGTTCCAGAAAAGAGAAATGAATGGTTCTTATTAGGCTATGTTTATCTGAGGAACGGTCCTCAGATAAAACCTAAAATGCAACATTATAGTTACAGAATCTAGTTGTAAAGTGGAAATAGGCCTAGTGTACAACCATGGGAGGTACAATGGACGTATTACGTTAGAGAGGGGAACAGATGTGTGGGTTAAGCCCGTCAGAAAGTGTGCCTCAAAGGGAGAGGCCTGCTGCGGGGAGAGACGACAGCAAGCACAAACTGAGAATTCTAGTTTCCAAATGATTCATGCCGAAGACAGAACTAAAACATAGGGAACATATGAAATACACAGAAAATGCTTTCTGACAATCAAGGATAAACAACTCAGGTGGCAAGAAGGTGAACTGCTGCTGCAGCCCAAAGTGATACAACAGATGGCGATAAACTATCATGTCTTTTTTCTGCAATTTGTTTTACAATTTGAGATCAGATCTTTTTTAATCCTCAAAACTATATTGGAGGAGGTGAACTATCAATAAGCAATTCAAGCCACCTTAACAGAAATACTTAAGGGAAGATGAAAATCTCTTCAAATTAGTTTCATTTTCTTTTTCATGTGTAGAACAGTTCTTGCCAAATAACCAGCTACTACTAGAGACTAAAAAAAAAAAAACCAAAAAGACAAAAACAAAAAAAAAACCCACACAAAAACCTCGATAAGGAAGAAAAACATGAATTATTGATCTTCTTTAAACCAAGACTTTTTGATAGTCTCTCTTCCAGTTACCAAAAGTGCACACATGTACAGAGATGTTTTCAATGATAATTGATGGCCACAGGTGACAGTTCTTATGTCTACTTTGGTTTTGAAGGCATGTTAGTATTACAACAACCATTTTTGCTCTCATGAGATTTTTTTTCTTTTTCTTTTTACTGTAGAGAAAGCAGTAGTCATTATTTTGCATTAGGCACGGCAGTCAAATGTACTCTGTATTTTATGAGGCAATAACCAGACTTCAAATATTCATTTTCTCTATTAGATGTTAATGGATATTAGGAGAAGAGGCACTAATGCTAAGTCACTGATATTTATACCTAAGGACTTGGAGTAGGGGAGGAAAAAAAAGAATTACTACCAAGATGTGGATTGGTTGTCTTTTTTTGTTTTTGTTGTTTGTTTGTTTGTTTGTTTGTTTTTACATATATTTTGGGAGTGATCTAATTAGTGGCTTATTATTTGTACTCCATCTCAGAGATACCAGGAGGACAATGTTGAAAATTTTCTTTCATAGAAATTGGAAGCCCTCCATGAATTATTGAAGTCAACTGGTAGATATTAATATTCCTCAACAAATTATCAAATCCCAGTATTCTCTGTTATGGGTAATAGGAAAGCTAATATATATTGTTTGTCATGAGGCAAAATTTGTTACTTTATAAACAGCTTCACAGAGAATCTATCTCCCTGTCAGAAATCATAATTTTATGTGTTTAATTATTCTGACTTGTTAACATATTTCTCTTTCAACATTTATATTATAAGAAAAATGGCACTAAGGACTTCTTTCCTTCCCAACATTGCTCTCAAGTCTTGTTTATGTTTAGGTAGGCTCTTTATTTCCAACTACTTAATGAAAGCTGTTTAGTCCAATGAATAAAATCAGTACAGTGAATGCCTCTGTACCTAAATTTTACTTTTAGCATTACCTCTGACTCATTGCAGGTGAATCTTCCCAGCCATAGGAGATATTTTTTTCTTTTTTTCTTTTTTCAAGAAACAGTGACCAGTGACAATGTGCATCTCCTCCAAAGATATCTAAGGCATGGTTTTCCCAATCTAACTTAGGGATCTACCCTAAGCCATCTGGAGCCAATTATATTCATTGTGTATGTGTGCGGGGACAGTGAGAGAGAGACAGACAGACAAACAGACAGACAGACATTGATTGACTGAGATTACAGGGCTACTTAGGAGTAGGACCAAAGTTTGACATTTTCACATTACCATCCCAAATACTAGGTCAAGCAGCCTAATAGATTTTACATTGAAGCTCTGGCCTAAAACTTGGTTGTTGAAAAAAATGAGATATTCAGAAACGATCACATTGAAAGGATAAATAACTGCTAAATTTTAAAGAATGTTTTAATCTTTCCGAAGTGTGCCATTTATTGTTTGCCTATGAGCCTCCGTTAAAAAGCATTAAAATTAATAGGGCCCTTCTGCTTGTCTTTGAGGACTGTGAGAATGGGGATAGAGGAGGGAATGACTCCCTATCCCTGGGCAGTTTGGGCTGGTAGCAGTACTGAAGAGAAAAGGAAAGCTAACAGTCTCCAGCATCAGGAGCAGAGAAGGAAAAGAGCTTGGAGTGGTGAAAAGAGATACACAGGGCTTAGCAGATAGCTCAAGTAGCAACAGCTGACTGTGATACAATGGAAGGGTATGAAGGCTGGAGTGATGCAGAGCATTTCCCAGAGAGTGCATGTATCAAATAGCTTTGTCATCAGTCCTATCACTGATGAGAATGTGATTTAGTTATAGTGTGTGTCCTCCAACCCTCTTACCAACTGATGTGGGGGCTTAAATAATTGTGCCTAAGTACAGTGCTGTTAACCCATCAATCAAACTGAATAGTCATATATATAGAAGTGACAAACTAAACTTAAAAATGTAATAAACTACAATAACTATAAATGAGCTTAAAAAATAGCTAAAGAGCAGAGAAATTTAGAGAGAGAAAAACTGATTTTTAACTTTATCGTAAATAAAAAGTTGACCTCTTTTGAATAAACTCAGCTGGATACCAAGCCATGAAATGGCATTCATTTATCCTCCATATCACATTTTAGAAAGCTATGATTATATAATCAATTAGAGAATTGGTGTGGGATATAGCAAATATGTAAGATTTTATATGCTGATGATTAGCTAGTAAAGCTCAGAAAGTGACTGCCAACATAGGGAGTGATATGGTGAGCATTTGAACATTTACTGAGCACTTACCATATGCCAAGCTTTATATATAATGTTGTTTTACATAAATAATGTTTATTACACAACAAATAGATAGCTACTATTATTATCCCCAGTTTACAGAAAAGGTAACTAAGACACAGAGGTCAAGTAACTTGCCCCAAATCACATAGGTAGTAAACATAAAAGCTGGGACTGATATCCGCACCATCTGCACCAGAGTCCCTCTTTTATGACGTCTAATATATAGTGTCATTGAAAGCAATGGTGGTTAGCACACATTCGAATTAGAAGGGATTTCTACTGAAAAATTATATGCTTCTACAAACACCTTAATATACTTTATATATACTCTGACATGCCTTAGAGTAAATTCTAGAGACAGATTATGTGCTAAAATAAAATTGTGTGATAAATTTTCATCTGAGTGGTTGGAAAATCATGCATGTCTATAATTGGGCTGAACTATTGAATACCAGTATCGCTAAGATAATTCAACCTTTATTTTGTTCTTATGCCAGCCAATGTTAAAAAGCTACATTCAAAGAAAGATTAAAAAAAAACAAAAAAACTCTTATTATGTGTTAGCCATTAAGCTAAGCACTTTTATGTTATTTCATATTAATTTAGGCTGGTCAACCATTCAAGCTCAAAATCCTAGTTAGAAAGTAGCATTATAAAGGAGAACACACACGTGCACATGTCTGCAGGCAACGTTTTAGCCCTGCCCGCCAGGTACAAGATAGTTGTTCTGAGGCTGTGCTTATATGCGTCATCTCTAGTATCATTTTTATTGCTTTTTAACAAGGAACGTGATTATACATGGTTACATGATTATGATATACATGGTACTCAAATTATAAAACTTTCCAAATGTGAATTCTGTTACCACTTTTCCCCCCTCAGTGATGTGTACCTTACAAGTATATGTGATGCGGGTAGTAAAAGATTATCTGCCCTCATGTCTTACTTACTACTTCTCAATGTCCTTGACACTGTCTTGTACAGAGAGACCATGAATAACTTAGTTTTAATTTATCTGTTTGTCTCACTTATGCCTGATTGGAGCAATTGAGAAAAATTACATTCATAAATCTTCTTGCCAAGATAATTAATTATGCACAAAATACTTCAAGCTGCTTCTGATTTTCATTAATGAAGTGGCAGATTATCTGCAAAATGAGATGCTGCTGTTGTAGTTGGAAAAAAAACGGTCAGCTGCTCATTTTTAAATGTAAAACAAGTACACATTTTTACATCTAAAAAGCAAGGATATGTTTTTTATTATGTTTATCAGACTATCACATCTCCATTAAGATAGAAAAGCGTGAGGTTTTCTTATTTTTTTTCTTATGTTTGATGTAAATCTTAAATTGCCATTATTCTGGTAACTCAATTTTTTTTCCAAAGTAGAACTAGCTGAACTATTATAATTCAAAAGCATTAGGCCATAAGAACTTAGAAATAGAGAAGCACTAAATGCATTGTTTAAATGGCCCTTTATGAGAGATGAAGCATCAGATACTCAATCACATTATTATTCATCGGTAATTTTTGTTCTAATTCTCCACTCAGTTTTCTTTTCTCTTAAGTGGTTAAAATGGTTGAAAAAACTGGTATTCTATTAATGTAGGGTTTGACAGCTTCTATGTTCCTTTAAAATGAGTGTGGAACCGATAAAAAATATTAGCCCTTCAATGAAGTATGCGCCTTTGTATCAACTCATGGTTCAACGTTCTAGGATTATCAGATAGATCATCCAGGAACATGATAATCACAGAACCCAAATTTCTAAGAGCCACACCTAATTTTGTGTCCCTGCTGCTATTCTTCATCATTGCATTATCAATAAAACTTTAAAATAAATCATTTGAAAAAAATTTAAAAACCTAGGTGAGATAATTATGCTTGTACCTACCTGAATTTTTAAATATCTCTTTGCTCACATAATTATCAACATGTTAAGCATTAATAATTGTTTATAAGATTGAGAAACTGAAGAGACTTTACTTTCTTATCAATAAGATATTGTTTAAATTGTGCTACATTCAAATGGTGAAATATCATCTACCCATTAAAATAATCTACTGAACTTTTGGGAGAAAAATATGTGTATGATTTGTTCAATATAATAAAAATCAGGTAATATAATAATATGCATAGATTAATTCCATTAGTTTTTGGTTGCTTGTTTGGTTGCTTAATAAATGTGTGAGCCTGTGACTGTGCTTATGCTTGGATAGAGGTCTAAAAGGTGACAGTATGCCAAATGCTAATAACAATTATCTGTATGGGTAGTGATCTCACCTACATTTTAAACGAATGAGCATTATTAAGTCATAAGCAAAAAAACAAAAGCAAAAACAAAACTATCTTTGTGTTTTGAACTATTAATTGAGTGCTCATTGAACAAGTATGGCTAAGATTACAAAAGTGACTTTTATTTGACCACACCTTGTGAACTCAAAATAAATAAATAATAAATTAGTCTTGACTCGAGCAGGATAGTGAAAGGAGGTACAAATGAGGGAGTATGCAATGTGTGGGCCTTCACTGTCCTTTTCAGACATGATGACAAAAATTGCTAATAATAATATAGTAGTTACTATGTGCCAGGTAACATTCTAAGCACTTCGCACAGAATGACTCACTTGATAATCTTAACACTTTGAGGTAAGTACATCAAGTAAATATCTACATTTTACAGAAAACTGAGCCTCAGGGAGGTTAAATAATTGCTCTGATACTCAGCTGGTAAGTGGTGGAGCAGGATTTGAACCCAGCCAAGAGTCTCTCTCTCCAGGATCTGTGGTCTTACAAGCACACGGAGACAATAGGTACTTTATTAATGACTCCAGCCGTTGTCACTGGTTTTAGTAAGGTAAAATGTAACACGGGGTGCTTTAAGATTAAGAACTTAAATATTAAATTTAAATAAATGATTAACTTATTTATTGACCAATTTTATTAAAAATTAATACTTATCATTATTATTATTATTAAATTGATTTTGTTTCAAAACTGTTAGGAATGAAGTCTAAATGAAAGCCTAGTTCTTTTAACTACAGGTGTACATTCGTAAAGCTTTACTATACCTACAGCAGCCTCTGACAAGTAAACAGTATGAAGAGACCATGACATATATCACAACAGCAGTAATGCTAAACCCAGAGGAAAGGATATGGGCTGGATAAGAAAGAATTTCTAATTTGTAAGGCTTAACCAAGGAGAAAGAGAATAAGAAAACTAATATTTATTAAGCAGCTCTTAAAATGATAAGCATTGTGCTACATGCTTTACACATGTTATTGCATTTAATCCTTCCAACAACCCTGTGGGTTAAGTGATATTATTCCCAACTTAAAAATGAGACTTATTAACCCAACAATGAGATACCACTACGCACCTATCAGAATAGCCAAAGTCCAAGACACTAACAACATCAAATGCTGGTGAGGATGAGGAGCAACAGGAACTCTCATTCATTGCTGGTGGGAATGCAAAATGGTACAGCTACTTTGGAAGATAGTTTGTCAGTTTCTTATAAACATATTCGTACCACATATAATACAGCAATTGTGCTCCTTGGTATTTACTCAAATGAATTAAAAACTTGTATCTACACAAAAACCTGCATATGGATGCTTACAGCATTTCTATCCATAACTGCCAAAACTTAGAAGCAACCGAGATGTCCTTCAGTAGGTGAATGAATAAACTGTGGTATATCTAGAAAAATGGAATACTATTCAGTGCTCCAAAGTAATGAGCAATCAAGCCATAAAAAAAGCACAAAGTAATCTTAAATGCATATTACTAAGCAAAATAAGCCAATCTGAAAATGCTGCAGATTATATTATTTCAATTATATGACATTCTGGAAAATTCAAAACTATGGAGATGGTGAAAGATAAGTGGTTGCCAAGGATTAGGGGGAGAAAGGGATGACTAGGCAGAGCACAGAGGATTCTTAAAGCAGTGAAATTATTCTTTATACTACAGTGGTGGATACATGTTATTACACATTTTTCAAACACATAAAATGTACAACATCAAATGTGAAGCCCAATGTAAACTATAAACTTTAGGTGATAATGATGTGCCAATGTAGGTTCATCAATTATAATAAATGTACCACTCTAGTACAGAATGTTGGTAGTGCAGGAGAGTATGCATGTTTGGTACAGAGGGTACTCTGTACTTTCTGTTCAGTTTGCTGTGAATCTAAAACTATTCTAAAAAGGAAAGTCTAAGTTAAAAAAATCACCTCTCCCTAAAAGGCATACATACCTCCCCAGAAAGATGATGCCCTAAAAGTCACAGAACTCACCATGTCAGAAACCTTCGGCAATAATTTAAATTATTATCAAGACATCTGTTTCCAGGGTTGGCAAGATATCTAGTTTTTCTTTAAGTATGCGACTGTGTTACAATGTGCATTTTGAATCTTCATGTGATCGATCTATCTTCTCTCCTTCCTTCCTCCTTCCTTTTTCTTCCTCCTTCCCTTCCTTCCTTTCCTCCTTCCTCCTTTTCCTACAGAGCATTCAAGTGGATGATTTTTGCCATAGTTAAGAAACATGAAAGCAACATTGCTATCTTAAAAATTAATAAATGAAAGTTAACTGTAGCTGCTTTTTCATTCTTGGGGAAATTGTTCTGTGTTTGGAAAGCCTCTTTGATGAGCCTTTTCTCTGCAGAGAGAAGGTCTCTGTATTAATCTGGATAAGAGAGGCCATGGTTTAAAAGGAATACAGTAGCTTCCCTTTATCTGCCAGTGGATATGTTCCAACGCCCTAGCGAATGCCTGAAACCACGGATAGTACTGAACCCTATATGCACTGTTTTTTTTCTATACATACATACCTATGATAAAGTTTAATTTACACATTAGGCACATTAGGAAATTAATAACAACTAATACTAAAATAGAACAATTATAACACTATCTTGTAATAAAAGTTATGTGAATGTGGTCTCTCTCAAAATGTCTCATTGTACTATATTCACCCTTCTCATATGTGAAGACATAAGAGATGATAAAATGCGTTAAGTCAAAATCTTTCACTTTTTTACTTAAAGGAAGCATTTTATGGTATATTCAAGTTAACAGCATCACTACTCTTGAGTTTGGGGCCATTATTAAGTAAAATAAGGGATACCTGAACACAAGCACTTTGATATTGTGACAGTTGATCTGATAACTGAGATAGTCACTAACAGGTGCATAGTGCATAAAGTGTGGATATGCTGGACAAAGGGATGATTCATGTCCAGGGTTGGATGGTGTGAGATTTCATCATGCTATTCAGAATAGCACACAATTTACTACTTGTGAATTATTAATTTTGGAATTTTCAATTTAACATTTTTGGACTGCAGTTGACCACAGGTAACTGAAACCGCAGAAAGTGAAACTACAGATAAGTTTACCACTATAAACTATTCTGTATGATAAAGTAAGAGGCGTTTTTAGTGTGTTTTTGGAAGTTCTAGAGGCAGGTGTTTGGGATTATGAACTAAATGAAAAGATATAGGACAAGGTTTCTTTAAGGAGATAGCAGCTCTGCGAACATGGTATCAGATCAGGCAGGATTAGGAGAGAGAGACAAAGAGAGACAGGGCCATCATGGACCCACATATGATACAGAGGACAAGTAACTTTGGAAACAGTTGATTGATAAATCATTTTCAGCTGACTCTTGTCCTAAGCATCAATTCCCCTTTGTTATGCCAGAATCATCAGTATTGGATAATAGTACTCTGGGTAATGAACATGTGAAGATGAAGTGGGGGGAGAACTAAATTAGGGATGGGATGGGAGTTGGGAGGCACGGCACAACAGAAACTGGCTACTAGATTGCAGTAGTCAAGGTAAAAGAGCTTAAAGTGGAGGTGGCTTGGAAAGTGTACAGTGACTTGGAGAGGGAGGCAACCAAAATGCAAACAGACTATATCAATGAAGGTGTCTGCATTTAGGTCTCTGTTTTATGCCACCTCCTCAGAGAAGCCTTCTCTGATTCCTTCTCTCGTTAAAAGTAGACCAACACAAGTCAAATTTCATTGCCCTATTTAATTTTCATTATAGCATGTATCATTGTTCATTTGTTTATTATATGTCTTTCTCATCACACTACAACAGTGAGTTTCATCTGAGAATAATTTTGCCACTCTCCAGGGGACATTTGTCAGTGTCTTGAGACATTTTTGGTTGTCACAATTGGCATCTAGTGCGTAGAGGTCAAGGATGTTGCTTAACATCCTAGAATGCAAAGGGCAGTCTTCTAAAAGTCTTCTAAAACCAAATGTCAATAGCTGAGAAACTGTACCAGAAGGAAAATTCCTAGAGGAAAAGGACTTTGTCTTGTGTCTTGTATGTTCCCAGCTCTTATGATAGGATCTGTACATACTAGTTACTCAGTAAGTATTAGTTGCAAGGTTAATCATCATTTAAGTCCTAATTTTTTGAAGTAAGTACTAGTCTCTCCAGGGCACATATTTGCTCCTTGCTGTATGTCTGTATTTCCATTGTGGATCAGAGCAATGATTTAAAACATAAGAGACCCTTTTCCTATGTATCCAGACTAGGAGACATCTTTCTACATCATTTTTCCCTGAAAATTCCCTCTACTTAATCCATATAGATTTAAGCATGGGATTGGGGAAGTTAGAAATATTGCAATAAATATGCTACCCATTTGAGTTGGGGATTTGTAAAGAGAGTTCCACCCACTCTTACCTTCAAGTGATTGGGACTGAAGGAATACATGGCAAGCATATTGACAACTGATCAGAGCTGTGCCTGTAGTCTGGGTAATGAGCTCTAATTATCCTGCAAACTCATCATCATCCTTCCATCCCAAAGCTCTCTAACCACTGAGCATCCAGCCACAGGCCAAGGTCATTGCGCCAGACCACTCTTCTAAGAACATTTATCTCTATTTTGTGCTGACAGACTATTTCACTGACATTAGCAGCAATCTGGTAAAATTCAGCACCATTGTGCCTCTCTAACTTTCAAGAAAATTGTAGTTAACATTTCATAATTCAATAGAAATGTGCCTAAAAGTAGTGACCTGCAAAAAGTGAGAGAATCCAACAACAGAACATAGTCATTTTCAAAACTGCTAGTGGGTGTTCTCCCATTTATAAAATCAATATTGTAATGAGAGAAAACAAAAATCTTTGTTTTTATATTACTTGCTTAGGAAAAACCACACAGTAGTTTGAACCAGAGACCAAAGAATTTGACCATGACGACTGAGAAACTTTTCCAGGAAATAGCTAGTTACCTAATAACCAAGCTTCATTAACTGAGGTCAGGACATCATCAATGCCCCTTTGGCTTACCTGATTTTCTTGCTGGTCCCACTGACATATCTGTAGAACTTGACTCAATTCCTGCTGCTGTTGCTTCAGATACTTGTCTAGCTGCCGTCTCCTGTCTTGTAGAAGTTCAAGAAGACTGTCGATCTTCAGACAGCTATTATGAGCTCCCTGAATCAACTCAGGAATTACATTAGGCCCATCACACTTGAATTTTTCTATGAAGTCAGTGAGTTGTTGACTTTTGTTTAAAAGGGCTAGAGATCGTTCTAAGAGTTCTATAAGAAAATTAGAAAGAAAAAATAGTGATATGAGCGAGCTTTTATATAATAATATTTTGCCTCTTCATATAATTTAAAGCATATACAACCTTCATACTAAAATAAGAAATTCAAATGTGTAAACGTAAAATGCCTGCGACACAACAGGTAAAATACCTCAGTCTAACAATTGCTATAGCACTAACTGACAAATTACAGGATGCTGAATTTCAGTGGTAGCATAATTCAGCAGAGGGAGTAGAAAGACTGTTAGATTTGAGTTTGTTTTTAGTGGTGTGTTGCTGGTAAGGTTCCTATTCTCCTTGGAGTGTTCTACATCCTGAGGTGATTGACTAAATCTGAGATTTAAAGGCTAATGGCTATACTGGCCAAACAAAAACTCAATAGATGTGATGGCCAGGGGCCCAGATGCCAGGGACTACAGCAAAGTGGAAAATGCATGCTCAGTCTAATAGGAATAGTTGTCAGCCAGTTCTGACCAACTGCTGACAAGAGAGAATATGGGTTTATGGTTGATGGAGTTTCCAATTTTTAAAAAAAATTATAAATATACATTTTTATGTGAAAGCTTCTGATTTTTAATGCTTATAATTTGAATTTTTTTAATTAAAAAACACTGAAGTATAAACAAAACATGTCTTTCTGCCAAATGGGGCACCAGCTTGTGCCCTGTGGAGTAAATAGCATCGTGGTTTGGGTTAACATAGAAATGGGAGTTTAAGCATGAAAGCTGAAGGATCACCAAGGGAAAGAGTATAAAAGGCGGAATTGAGAACAGCACGTTGAGAAGCGACCACACCTGTGGATCATTTGGACGAGCAGTTGAAGAACTGTCCACTCTCCACTAGCCAGAAACCCGGGATTCATCCACAACACATCCTTCTCCCTAATCCCACCGTTATCAAGACCAATCAACTTCACCCTCTATCTCCTGTATCTATCTACTTTTCTCATCTCCCCTGTAGAAAGCATCATCTGTTACCTAAACTTGTACTGTCACCTCTTAACTGCATCCTCTCTCTAATACATCTATCCATTCTTCATATATTAGCCAGAGAGATCTCAGAGAGATCTTTTCTAAATGTACTATGTCACACACACACACACACACACGCACAATGGCTTCCCATTGCTTTAGAATTAGAATCAGACCTTTTACCATGATTTCAGGCCAGGCATGGTCTGATCTCCATCTTCCCTTCAGATTGTCTCAATCTCTGTACTCTTCATCCCATCTTCTTTAAAAACCTCACACATGCTATACTCCCTCCTGCCCCAGAACTTTTCACTGTGCCCTCTGCCAGAGATACCATTCTCCTCAACTCTTTCATTTTCCACCTTTATTCTACTCATACTTCAGGACTCAGACAACTGTCAGTTCCTCAAAAGACGAATCAGATAGGATCAAATCCTCTTAAATGTTCCCATAGCACAGTGTTCCCCTCATTCATAGTTCTTATCATGACTATAGTTTATATTTATGTGTCGGGTTGGGTTAGTCGATTAATGAGGATAGGGACAATGACTTAGCATAGTGACTGGCCCAAGAGAGATGTTCAATAATTTTTGTGGATGAGAACAAATGCATCAAAAGAGGGGGAAGAATTAGGAGAACTGTCAATGATAGAGATCAGTAGTCCTCTGGAGATGTAAAAAAGAGATGTTGAAAAGATTTTGGGCTTTGTGATGGGTAAGTGATGGAAACAGAAACCAAGTTACCAGGATGAGAAGTGGGAAGGTAGTGATGAAGTAAAGTCAATAAGACAGGACAATCTTTGAGACGTTTGTTGTTAGGAAAAAAAAAAAAAAAAGATAAGACTATCAGCAGGGTTGCCTATATTGCTTTTTATTTTTAGTATGAGAACTATGAAGAACATCTACGGATAAGTTCCTTACCAAACATCACACTACAAGAAATGGACTAAACCACATCCACTATACCGTGGCACCCAAATTTAGCATTCTAACATTTGGCAGTAAACTACACAGCAATGATTAAGCTGTGGCAGTTGGGCCAGTTGTCTCTTTTAACTGACAACTAGAGAGCTGAGAGAATGAGATAAGTGAAGATACTGTAAAGAGACATTTTGAGGTAAGAAGGAAAGAATTTGAAGCGTTTATGCCACATGCCCTAGATCTGTCTAATTAAGGTATTAAATGATGTCATCTGCTCAGAGTGAGGAAGATGTGATTGTGTGCACTGGGCAATTCGATCGAATGTCAACGATGCAAGAAATAAACGACAAAAACAACCACAGATTTAAACAAGAACAGAGAATGGGATAATTCAAATAGAAAATAGAAAAAGTTAGGGAGAACATTAAAATTAGAGTAAATCTCTTAAAGAAATGGAAGTGAATATAAACAAGATGGGAAAGTGTGGGGGCAGAAGAAAGCCTGCCTTCCTAGAACAAGTTCTTTCGTGAAAATGAAAGAAGCAACTGCACAAACAAAGAAAAAACAAGTTACAGAAAGCCTTGTCTATCAAACTGAAGGGTTTTAGTTTGTATAGACTTAATGTAATAAGCACTATGACTAAATCCCCATAAGTATAAATATTTATTTTTATTATAAAAATAATAATACACTGTATGCATATATACATATATATATATCTTTTGCATTGAAGAACTTGTTATAATATTGTGAATAGTTACACACACACACTCACACACACACACACACACACACAGGCATGCTCGGGAAGTATGAGCAGGTGGCAATTGCCACATAGTATCTTTTTTCTTCCTTTTCATAACTAGCTCTTACACACTAGATTTTTCAAACGAGAGAGGGAAGTACAACTTTAGGTGCTGAGGGTATTGCAGACTGACAGTGAACAGACCAACCTGTTCTGTTCCCTACAAAATACGTGTAATTAGCCAAAATTTCCACTTGCAATCTTTTTCTGTTTTTTTTTGTTTCACCATCTGCCAAGATAGTATAACCACTAGCACAGTGGAATGCAGCCTCTGGAGCCAAAGTTAGCTTGTAAAATGTACCCAGGCCAAAATCAGTTTGTTACTGCTACTACAGTGGGTATTAAAGTGGATAAATTTTCCCTCACTTCCCTTCATCAGTTTCTTCGGTTCTTCTCTGTCAGTTTCTTATATCTTACTTTTTCACTGTTTATGTTTCCTAACTATTTATTGTCAGTTCATCATACAAAGTGATGTATATTTCCATAAGGGTAATCTATCTAAATATATCATAAACTTCAAGAAATACAAAATCTCTATAGTACATTTATGTTAAAGATTGTATTTTTTGCATGTACAAAACTGTACTTACTGATATAATACCTTGCGACATGAAGTTAGTAGATATTTAATACATTTTCATTGTTTAATTGTTTTGATTATTATATCTAAAAGTATTAAAGTATATTTTATACTAATACCTTATGTTTTGCTATAATTATTAAGTATAAATAACAAAGTCAAGATATATAAATGAGAGATGTACACAAGTTAAGTGAATTTATAGCTTGTTCAACAAATGAGTGTTTTCTAAAAAGTATCAAGGTTACAGTCTTGACATTAAGATCATAAATGATATTTCTTTCCAATACATTTTTAAACATTACAAATGTTTCTCAGTGGGATGATGTTTCTGAAATTCAGTGGACATTTTCAAATATACACAAAGGTAGAGAGAATAGTATAACAGACCCCAATAAATCTATATCTCAGCTATGTTTAGAGTACATATAACATCTATGAACAAAAAAGTGTTAATACAATTGTTTCTGTGAGGAAGTTTCTTAGGTATTATATTTATTTTAAAAAGGTCATTCGAAAACTGGAGGGTATGCACCTGTGATCCTCCAGAACTTAGAACGAATTTTCTCCTCCTTAATGTCCCTGCGATACTTTGTTTATTACTCAAGTTTGCATCATTCTATCATGTCTTACATTGGAATTAAATACAAATAACACTCGATAAACATACTTTGGGTTGGATGCTATTCTAAATCGTGATTTAGAGATATACTAATCCTTGCCCTCCAGAGTCTCACAATCTAGTAATAGAAATAAAGAAGAAAATAAATTATTACTACCTCATGTGCTAGGTGCTGTAACAGAAGGACCCACAAGAAGCACTGAGGGAACTCACTAGTAAATGTGTACATGTCTCACCAAATTGTAGGCTTCCTGAGGACAAGGGCCTTTACTCCCCTGACACACGACTCTGAGTTTCTCCTCTGTCATTGGTTCAGGAAATGTTATTTAATTACATGTTGTTGAATCGAGGGCAACTGTGCTGATAAATAATCTCAAAACTATGTTTTCTGGAAAACATTTTACCTATCCAGGCATTTTTCATCTATAGGAGAGAAGACTGGAGAGGACATGTTAGTCTTCAACTATTTGAAGGACTGTCATGTGGTTGAGAGAACAAACCTATTCTGTAATATTCCAGAGGGCAGAAAATCCAGTCCATTCATCCTGATTCTGACTTGCACAATATTACAGAATAAGCTTCTTACATACAATGAGCCTTAGCATTGCTGAATAAGAACTAAGCATAGGTGAAGCTAATTGAAATAAAGTGAATGTGAAGATAAGTTTGATTACGGTTTTTCCAGTTACATTATTAGAAGCACTGTCATCTTAACATTGGCATTTTGTGCTACTCATTGATGAACATCTGAGAATGGTATTAGAATTGCTAGCTGCACTTACAGATGTACTTTTTAATTAAGTATAATTGGTGTACAATATCCTATTAGTTTCAGGTATACATTATAGTGATTTGGTATTTATATACATTACAAAGTGATCATCATAATAAGTCTAGCTATCATTTGTCACCATATGAAATTACTACAATATTATTGACTATATTCCCTATGTGGTACATTTACAATAGCCAAAATGTGGAAGTGACCTAAATGTCTATTGATAGATGAATGGATAAAGAAGTTGTAGTGTATACATAATGAAATATTATTCAACCATAAGAAAGAATGAAATATTGCCATTTGAGAGAATATAGATAGACCTAGAAGGTATTATGTTAAGTAAAATAAGTTATACAGAGAAAGACAAATACCATTTGGTTATACTTATATGTGAAATCTAAAAAACAAAACAGAAACAACCTCATAGATACAGGAAATAAATTGGTGGTCACCAGAGCAGGAGTAGGGGATGGGGATGGCATAAATAGGTGAAGGAGATTAAGAGGTACAAACTTCTAGTAACAAAATAAATAAGTTATAGGTGTATTTTATTTCCTTAAATTTAAAGATAATAGATATTGCTGTGGTCTGAATGTTTGCATCTCCCTAAAATTCATATATTGAAATCCTAATATTGCCCAATGAGATGGTATTAGGAAGTGGAGCCTTTGAGAGGTGACTAGGTCCTGAGGGTAGAGCCCTCATGAATAGAATTAGTGTCTTATAAAAGAGACCTCACAGCCCTCCCTCCCCCTTTCTGTCATGTGAGAACACAGTGAGAAGTCTGTGACTTGGAAGAGGGCCCTCACCCAACCATGCTGGCACCATGATCTCAGATTTCCAGCCTCCATAACTGTGAGAAATAAACTTATGTTTTGTATAAGTCACCCTGTCTGTGGTATTTTGTTATAATGGTCTCAACGAACTAAGACAGATATGAGTCCTTAATTGAAAATCAGCTAATCTTAATCATATCCTATTGAATACCAACTCCCATTTTATGAAAAGAAAGCCTTTGAAGCCACCATTGGACATATGAATTGGGAGCCAGATATCCTGGTCAGAGTCCCTGTAATCCCTGTGATTCAAGTGTTACATAGAGGGACACAAAAATGTCACGATAAATATGCCATTAGGATGGAATAATATTGTGTCATCACAAAAGTATGTTTCCTGTCTTTGGCTAGCATGTTTATATCCAGTTCTTCAGATTAAAAGGAGGACTGGTGGACCCCAGAAGACTGGATCAATGAAAGTCAAGACATTGGTCCCACTGTCCGCTAAATGCCAGGCATTGCAGTCTAAGGCCTCCAAACAAAGCAGCATGTGCCCTGTGTGAATTGGCTTCCTGTGCTGCAGATCCTAGTAAGTCTGAAGGAGCCAACAAAAATAATAATTGATAGCATTAAGACTGCTTCCCCTCTCCACCTCTATCTCCAAATACTTATGGAAAAGTCCCTATTTCCAAAATCCCCCTCCGGAAAATGCTTTCTCTTGATTTTCTCAGTATTGAACCTCATCAACAAAAGCATCAGTCACTGTCAGGTTTCTGGAGTTAAAATTGCTATGTGATGATCATGTTAGTTGGAGGAAGACTGAATTGAGACCACAGAACCCATCTCAGTGACCCAGACTCAATTTACGTTCCAGGATCCCAAGAGGAATGTCACATGATTTTGTTTACCCTCTTTGGATCCAGCTAGATTGTTGCTGTTGTATAAAAATGGGCAGGCTGCTGCTTTAATGCTAGTATTTTTAATGCTGTTTATAATTCCTGTTCGTGATAGGTCCTATAGAATAATTATCAGTTAAACTTACATGTATATATGTGCTAGGATCTCAAAAATTTACACAGGAAAGACTGAGTCATTTAATCTTTGAGTTTGGGAAAAGCAATAATTTTTTATCTAGGGTCTTTGGAGGGTGCTATAAATGCAAAATCTTTTTGTGGCTTTAAAAACACCTTTTGCCCCTGTCCAGCAGGAGTAGGTTGGTAGAGCTAGAAGCTGAGTTAGAACTGTGACAAATGAATTCAGCAAACCATCCACTCATCCTCAGTTCTATTTAGCATTAATAATTAGAAGACTGTGTTAGGAAGAAAAGATGTATTGCTCCTATCTATTTATCTAAACTGCTTCCACAGAAAAAAATTATAGTAAATAGCTACAGCTCCACAAATGCCTTCCCTACTATAGTGCTGCTCACCCCAAATTCTGGTGGAAAAGGCCTAGCATACAAATTGTTAACAACTAGACTCTCTTTATAGTTGTTCATAGGGAGTTGAAAATCTTTTTGTATAGTGTTTTTATTAGATTTTTTTATTTGGAAAAAGTTCACTACTCCTTTTTTTTTTTTTTTTTTTAACTCCAACAGTGAAAGAGGGATTTTCCTTATCCAGAGCTGTTATTTACAGACAGACCTTCTCTTCATTTACTGACCCTAAGAAACATTCACTGATTTCAACCATTTATTCAACCAAGAAATATTTCTTGGGAATCTACTATGTGCTAGCCCCTGTGAGATGCTGAGGATACATGGATGAACATGGCAGAAATGGCCCCTGTCCTCAGGAACTAAAATCCAGCAGACTGAATAACTCTGAGTTATCATTATCTCCCAGAGGCTGCTCCTCTACCATCTATCTCATCAGAACCATTTATAACTACTTCTTGTAGAAGATGACCAAAAAAAAAAAAAAAAGTTTTCTTCAATCCTTCTTGAAAAAAGTTAATGTATCTATAAACCGATAAATTAAAAATATACTGTCATACACGTACATTCTCACATTACCATCCTTTATAATTTTTAAAAACTTAAGTGATGAATAAACATATTTCTTGCCTTTGGTATGATGTTCATGAAGCTGAAGAAGTGATTTTAAGGACTCAGCACTCTCAAACTCCTGAGTATTCTGGAGGAAATCTTCAGCTTGATCTATTTTAATAGCAAACTACAACAGAAATACAGGAAAAGACAAATGAAAAATAAAAATCAACATGCCACTTTTAGTTATTTGTAGATGTTTTGCATGCATTAATGGCCTAGCTGACTCTGTATGTGTTTGTGTGTTTGTGTGCTGGCTTAGGGTATTCGCATGAGGGTGTGTGTTGGTATGTGGTCAATTTACGAAGTGCTAAGGTAAGAACTTTTGTTTCATCCTTTTGCATTCCTTTCACACCTGGAAATATACCATGTATACTGAAATGAACCAACTTGTTTACTGTTCAGATGTCTATTAAAATTTTCAACTAAAATTTTTGTGTTCTATGGTGATCAATACAGCCATTTTTATCATTCTAAGGCAGTTTGTCAAAGAATTACCAGAAAGTTTGCTAGGAGAAACCACAAGAAGTTTGACTAACCAGTGACCTACATAATTATAAGTAAATTTAACTTAGGAACCCATTTAGAGAGAAGGTTAAAATACAGCTTTTTTCCTCTATGATTAGACCTAGAACTAAAAATGAAAGTTTCAGAATGATACATAGTCTAATCCCATTTCTATACTTGATTATAGCCAAAAGGCTAAGAAGCAATGTGTAATCCCATTTCTTATACAAAGCAAAAATCTATATATTTGTGTGTGTGTGTGTGTGCGTGTTTATTCAGAAAGTGGTCTGAGAAGATATACACCAAAGAGTTACATTTATGAGAAAAAATGGGATTAGATATGGATAAAGGTAGATAAAGTTCAGTTTTTAAATCTATAATTTTGTTTGCATTTTTATCAATAATTTTACGTATTATTTATATAAATAAAAATATTTGATGCAGCAAGAATGAAAAATGGAAAACTCCTGTTTCAAGAAAAAAAAGAATAGCAATTTGATACCATAAATGGTAAGAAATATTATGGGTCTCTCTCTGTTTCTCCATGGAGAAGGTATAAAAGGGAAGTGCTTGAATTGACATTAAAATTCTCAGAGAAATAATTTTAGAAACAAATTTTAGAAACGGGCAAACCATACTTGGTTATGCTAGTACGGTATATCTACAGTAGTAGACAAATAGCTGACTTGTTTTAACATTGATTCAAAGGTAATTATTATAGTTTATAAGTATATTTTAATCAACACATTCAACACATTCTATACTTTGGATCAAGTATAGAATAAACTCATAAAGGCAAATTATTAGTGAGAAAGACAAAAGTTTATCACAGTGCTTGTCTTCTTTTTCAAGATTGTTCCATACTATTATTTTTGAATTTAGCAATTTTTAATATTTTTATATAACTATTTGATTAACAAGATCTACTGTGTTATGATTATTACAATAGCCATATAAAATACAGGTATAAATGTCATGAAATGATGAAAGAGAGACTGATGAGCATGTCTTCCTTGGAAATGCAGAGAAGGCCTCCATCATCCTGTTAGAACTACCTGGTGGACATCCACCATTGTCACTAAGGGACAGCATTTCTAAATTGATGGCTAAGTCTGTGAGCCAGAAGCTGTCCTGCAATAATTATCAACTATGCAATAAGAAGTCATTTTGCATTTCCAAAGAACTACTGCATACACACAGTTCACTAAGGGATACACATCATTTATACCTCTAATTCATTCCATTTCTAATAATTTTAAAGACATTTTTTTAAAGACATTCTTTGAGCAGAATCTTCAAAGAAAAATAAAATAATAAAATCTTGTAGGTGATTTTTTTTTCCTGTAAAACATTACAAAAAGTTTTGGAGTCACTGTATATCTATATTTCAGCTTATTCGAAATTTTAAAAATAATAAATCAACAAGCAAAAAAATTTTACTGAGAAAAAGCTTCCTTAAAGTACTGTTAACTTTTATGTATATTTTCTTTTCCCCACTTTTCTTCTTTCTGTAGTTTGTAAAGGATAGAAATGGTGATGGGGGATATTTTTTAAAAAACCCTCTTCTTTTTTAATTGGATTGGTTTTTGTTATTGAGTTGTATGAATTCTTTATAAATACTGTATGATTTCACTTATATGCTGAATCTAAGAAACAAACAAAACAAACAAACAAACAAAAAATACTATACAGAGTCACAAATATGAAGGACAATCTAGTGATGGCCATAGGGGAGGGAATTTGGGGGGCTGGGAGAATGAGGTGAAGGGTTACAGAAGTACAAATTAGTAGTTGATAGATGATCATGGGGATGGGGAGCACGGCATAAGGAATGCAATTAGCATTAATGTAATGGCTAGGTAAAGAGCCAGAGGAGAGAAAGAGCAATTAGGTAGATCATTTTATAAACTATATAAATGTCTAACCAATATACTGTATACTTGAAACTAATAATAAAATTAAATTAAAAAAAAATCCTCTTCTTAATTTCGCTCTCATCTTTTTTTTAAATCACTAATAAAAATTGTTTTGGCATACATACGGGACAGGGAAGATCATGTAGGAGTTTGCCTTCAGCTAAGTATAAAGTGGTCCACAAAATTGGAAGTAAAATAATACAAGAAACAGTCATATCACCAGGAATCAGGGCTTTAGGTTGATTTATAGGTTGACTTAGTACTTCCTTTTATTTCATGTAATTAATTACTCATAGAAAAAATCAGCTAGCATGAATGCTACTACAGAGTGAGAAACAAATATTGAGCCTAATGTTTGAAAAAAGATAATTTCCTGTACTCAAATGAGCTGTATTTCAATGGTAGTTGATACTTATACACCACTTACTAAGAATAAATCAAACATATATATAATTTGACCTCCATAGGTATATTTCGCCTGGTTTATTTCTTTTCAGGATAGAAAACTGTGTGTAGAACTTTTCCCAAGATGATAGTAAAATGAATTGCGAGTTGGACTTCAGTGTTCAAATTGTTTTCCACAATTTTTACTTTCTACTTTTAAACAAGTTCATGATGTGTGAGATCATCTACCCTAATTTTTATGTTCTATTACTAGTCTTCTTCATTATCTTGAACTTAAGTTCTAAATTTTCAGTTTGGAAATGTCACATTTTTCAAAGCTAGTGCTTTATCGCAATGAAACAGTGCTTTCACATCAAAATGAATGTACTTCCACTTGACAGAGAAGTTAAAATTGAAATTTCCAATAACTTATACTAAATATAACACTTCCTTTGATAATGGTCTTTGAGTTTCACATTTTGAAATTGGGAACCTCAAAAAAATTGCAGATTTTAAGAAAAACCATGGCGGGAAATGACCTTCTTAGGCCAGAACTTTTTCCTTCTCTTATAGGTTAATGAGTTCGAACTATAGAAATTTAACTATAAGCCTTAGGAAAGTATTTTATAAAATGCCATACTATACTTTATAAAATGCAAACATTCTAAAGGAATATCTTGCAATTGCCTTTTCATAAACAGCAGAACTTGTAGTCAATAAGAACACTCTAGACAAATATTTCCTAGAAATCCTATAATCAGGAGTAATTGTTTGATTTATTAATTATATTACTATCTTCTACAGAGGGAAATATATCATAATGACTTATGAGTAAGAGTTTCCATTTTTACTTAATATTTTACTTAATTTTAATGAATTGTACTTAGTTTTTTTAAAAGTCTACATTAAAAATATTAACAATTTTAGTTTTTGACAATCAAAAATTAAATGTATTGTATATACCTTGGTTTTTCTACCATTTTTTGAACCAATTGCAATGTCTATTTGCAGAAATAAAACATTTTCAGGAGTGCTATTCGTTTGCTCTGATGTGAAGAAGGGAGAAATTTTTTTAAACACAAACCTCCAAGGCACTTTCAAAAAATTCAGAGGTCAACCTGAGGAGCTCCCTTCTTCTTTCAAGCATGGAGACCAGGGCTGCCCATGCTTCACCCAAGGTATTGGCCATGGCATCATAGACCTGACTCTGATCCTTGTTCTCTTCAGCTGTCTTGTCTGCTTCCTGCAAGAGTTCCCATACCCGATCTTCCATAGCCTAAGTCCAAGGAAAAAAAGGTGTAAGATAGAGTGTTGCTCGATGTTAAGAGCACAGGATCACAGTTAAAATGCTTAGAAATCTGAAACTGTATGTGGTCTAAAAGGTCTAGAAGAGAATTTAAAAACACAAACTGCTATGCAGGCGGGCAGATCCAACAGGCGGGAGGGAGCAGCGGAGATTGTGGTAAACTAGGGAGCATGGCCAGGCTAAAGGGCATTCACATTTAAATATTATTCAAACACTAGAGATTTGTCAAAGGTACACATCTACATTCCAAGGGGTACAGAATATCATGTTAGCCTCACATTTCAAAAAAAGAAAAATACTAAATTGAACACATCCAGAAGAGAGTGATCAAGAAAAGAGAAATGAACCCAATAAAAACAACTATCTATTCTAAATAGTTGTTATTGTTAATATACTTGTGAAACTTAATGTATATATTAAGAATAAGTTCTTGAAAGAGAATTTTCTTAATGTAAAAATGAATATCTGTAACCAACATTACAGATCGTTTGAACAAAATATGGGTGATTACATAATTGTCTGATTTAGGGGTAGAAGGAAGATCCCATAGATTCTGTTTTATTCTTGAAGTTGGCACAAAAATAAAGGCACAATTTTAAAAACATAATAGACTAAAAATAATATGAATGAGTTCCAAAATATCAACTGAACATGGGACTAAAATGATATTAAGCAAAATATAACAGATAAAGAAGTAGCAGCGCATACATATATCAGGATACATGTAAAAGAACAAAACATAATGATAGAAATATGATTAAATATCAGTTAAGACCAAAAAAGTGGCTGAGTTATCTTTTTCAATTAAAAGACAAATATCGGATTAAGTAAACTAATTCAATTAATTTCTGTTTGCTAGAGTCATCCCTTAACTAAAAAGGTGTAACTTTTGAAAATGAAGAGAAGAAATATATTAGGCAAATACAAACAAAACTAAGGAGGACTAGCAATATTAATCTCAGACAAATTAGAAATAAAAACAAAAGTCATTGAGATTAAAATAATGTGATTTTATATTGAGAAATAGTGCAATCCACAGTAAAGATAAGATACTTATAGTATTAGAATATTTACAGTATATCAGATCACAATGAAATAAAAGTAGAAATAAACAACAAAGTTCCAGGTAATAAAACAAATCTCTTAGAAAATGTAAGGTAACACTTTAAAAAATAATTCCTAGATCCAATGGAGAATAAAAACTACAATTACAGACTGTTTAGAAAAAATAATAAGGTTACTATGTTTAAAAACTTAACATATAGCTAACTTTAAGCTCTGATTAAATTCATAGCATTACTCAACTTTATTTTTAAAGAAAAGTAACTTAAACATTTAAATCTAATATTATACAAAAATAATAAAATAAAGCAAAAATTAAAGGGCATTAATTGACTAGGTGCAAATCAAAATTAACAAATTAGAGAAAAACATAAGAATTGATTTTTTACAAGTTGGATCATTGAAAAGCCAAATGAAATATAAAAACATCTGACAGATGTCAATAAAAATAGCAGAGTAGATAGCTCCAATGGTCCGCCCATCTAAAAAACATCAAAAAAACAAACAAAAACTATCTTAATCAAAAAACATTCCATTGCTGTACTGGAACAATGGATCTGAGTTATCTCCAATTACAATTCTAGAACAGTTCTTACCTTCCTTACACTTTTAAATTATATCCTAAGACACACAAACACTTTAATTGTATTACTGTTCCCAGTTACTTGCTGTTTCTTCTGTAAAAGGGTTATACCCTCATGCCATCTACTATCAGACTTGTCCATGTGACTTACTTAGACTAATGAAATGTAAACAGGAGTTTTGTGTGTCACTACTGAACAGAAGTTTTAAGTACCAATGAGTGATTCCACCATTTCTCTTTTCATAGAAGGGGCTGCTCCTTCAGCCTGGATCTTAAAATGTAAAATTAAATGGTAATTACCATGAAGCCAACATGTAATGTAAGAAATAAAATTTGGATACATTCACAAATTTAAAATCATTTGTTCTGCATTATACATCCAAGTTTCTTTCATGCTTAATAAGGGAGGAAAATAAAATTCTTAATGCAACAAAACAAAATATCTATACCAGAGCTTAATAATTTCATAGCTAACCCAAAAACCTCTCAGGCAGATTGGGTTTCATGTGCCAATGAACCAACCCTTTAGAGACATCTACTGAATATGTGCCAACTCTATTCTCTTGGTATTTAGGCTAAACAAGACAAATTATTGTCTAAATTGACAAGAGAGTAAGATCAAATGTATATACTCTTATCTCACTATTTGAGAACATAATATCTGGGCATTTCCTTCTCATGTGACAAGCTTTAGATTATCTTAAAGGCTGGTTAACTTTGTATTGTGTGTGTTTTTTATTTTATACTTTTTGTCATTAAAATGGAATAATTTGACCTCAATTTTGACTTATGATGGATGTTAGTTCAAGAATATGTAAGGAGAAGAAAAATTTATATTAGGAGTTTTAAATTTTAAAATATCTCACTTGTATGACAAAGACTGTAGTAAGAACTGAAACTAGGAGAACTTGATAACTCCATGGTGGAGACGTGGAAGAGAGTAAGGAATAACAGGCCATGAATTCGCTCTGGCGCAAAACGACTGAATACTTACATTTTTACTGATATTTCTCAGATTTGATAAGATAAATATGAAAGTTGGCTATTTCTATAGCTAATAGAGTTGTTTTTGGAAGTATTGTTTACATAGAACTCTTCTAACCTTATTACGCACATATAATTTAGTTCCTCTTAATACTGTCCTTTTCCCACGAAAGTGACTTTACAAATCAGTGATGCAGAGGTTTTAGGGGCAAGCAGCTTGAAGGACTACAATTATGGTTCCCACTATTTCCTTGGGACTCTCCCATAACCTTCAGTATGAACTACAAAATGTTCTAGTCACTGGAATTCCAAGGCCAGAACATTCTTGCAGAACCCTCTGGGTTTAATTTGGTACAAGTTGCACTTGAGATTTTCTCCAAGAAAGCCAGTAGACATTCTGCTTTGATGATCAGCAGAAAACTGTCTGCTCCAAATTCTCTTGTAATTTTAGGTCACTCCTGGGGTGCTGGGATCAGGGGCCAATGCTCCCCAGGGTTTATCAAACACCATCTGAAATACTGGAGGACAGAGGCACTCAAACAGCATGAACTAGGCAGGATTCATAGAACAGGAATATTTTTCTCAGGCAATACAAAATCTCAGGATAATGACCAGTTGGAGTATATTTCTGTGTGATTCCTGAAATGGAGCATGATCTGAACCCAAAGCCAAAATCCACCATTAAGATGTTTGGATGTATAACACTGAGGTTTCTATGATATGCCTTAAGCTTTGGTAAAGTTATTAGGAAGGCTTTTAGTTCTTTTAGGGTTCTCCAACTTGCTATGGTTGCCCATGGATCATATCACCCTATTTATTGGTCAGGCCTTCCCTTCTGATTCTGGTGCTCACTCATATGCTGCAACCACTGAGGAAATACTGTTCTATTTTAATGCCCATTACTAAGCCCTCAAGAGATTATCTCTTTTTTCTTGCTTCCCCTCAAGGAGCAAGATGTATCAGTTAGGTAGCCAGAAACACAAACACAAGTAATATACTCACGGAGAGAGCTAGAGGGCATAATACCCCATGCATGCTATCAATAATGATTCCAAATCTATAAAGGAGACAGAAGAGACCTAAGTTCTGTCCTACTCATATTTATAACTCCAGCACTTATCACTGGTTTTCAACCAGAAGTGCCCCAAAGGATTGTCTGAAAACATGTCAAGGCATTTTTAGTTGTCACGGTGTGTTTGTATGGTTTGTAGGGGAGGGGTCTGACAAAGGATGGTCCCATCAAACAGCGGCCCTACTGAGAAACACTGACTGCTCTGCACATAATAGGGGCTCAATAAATGTGTTTGTGGTCGAATGTGTGGATGAGGTGTAAGAAGTTTCTTTCACTTCCTCTTATATGTTATGTTATGTTAGAAGCCTCTCTAACATAACTACAACATAGCACCCATTCAAGAGTAGCAGTACTCCATTACTTATGGAGCAAACTCTTCTACAGTTATTAAAAAAGTTTCCTTGAACCAGATCAAAATGTGCCTCCTCATTCCCCAGACTGCTGTACCTCCAGCTTTCCAACTGTGGAAAAAGCCATGATAACACCCTGTAAGTCTTCTCTCTCACTACTTAGTTAGACCTGAAGAATTCTTTTAAAAGTACATAGGATTTGTGTACTATGGAAGTTAAAACCAGGCAACCCTGGGGATATAATTTTGAACAGTTGAAGTGAGCCTGCTGCTTCACTCTATCTGTGTAAATTGCCTCTCTCAGTTGCTGTTGGCTATAGATGGCCTTATTATCTAAATGGAGAGAAGAAGCTCTTCCAGTTTGAAGACTATCAAAAATCATGAGGTAAAAAGAAAAATTAGTATCTGTGTGGGCTCTGATGGGTCTGTTCACAAGGGGCCTAGTCTGCTTGGCACAGGAAGAGGATCATGGGGGAAAGGAGGGTGGGCCTCCTTTTTGCATGTCTTATTTATCAATGCAACAATAATACTGCAATGTAAAATAATATTTGCATAGTGCTTTATAGTTAAAAAACTTATATGATCCCCACAGTACTTACAACATTCTCAGTCAACAGGGATCCATAGAAAGTATTTCACTTCAATGAAAAGGGCACACTTTGTTCTCCGTTAAAGCTAAAACCAAACTGT
>NW_011888783.1:12121543-12123123 GCF_000151845.1 Pteropus vampyrus | reverse complement strand
GATCTAGATCAGGGATCAGCAAATTATAGCCCACAGTCCAAAGCCTGTCATCTATTTTTGTATAGTCTGTAAACTAAGAATTGGTTTTACATTTTTTCACATTATATATTAACATTAAGTTATTAAAAATAAAATTTTTAAAAATACTATTTCATAACATATGGAAATTATACAAAATTCAAAAATCACTGTTCATAAATTTTTATTGGGAAAACACCCATTTGTATATGTATTGTCCATAGCTGCTTTTGCACAACAGCAGAATTTGAATAGTTGCAACTCACAAAGTAATATGATCCAGAAAACCTAAGATTTATCTTCTGACCATTTACCAGAAAAAGTTTGCCGACCTCTGTTATAGAAAGTTATGTGTCATTTTTCTGATAAACACTATATTATAAATCTTTTTCATAATTTTGTAGAAACATTATTTTTATTGGCTAATATCCCATTGATGAGATGCCATAATTTATTTAAGAATTCCCCTATTGTTAAATACTATTAAATCTTGTTTCCATTTTTAACTATCATAACTAACATTAAGTTGAGTCAATTCTAACAATTCTCACTTCATTTGACTTTTATCCTTGCATGTAGATCTTCATGGATCTCTCTTATTAAAATAAATTCCTGAAAGTAGAATGATTGGACATCCCACATTTTCTAGGCTCTATTTTTTAGAGTCCACATGTAAGTAAAATCATACAGCATTTGTCTTCCTCTGTCTGACTTAATTCACATAATACCTTCTAGGTCCACCCATGTTGTTGTAAATTGCAACGCAGATGGCCAACAGACATATGAAAAGATGCTCAGCATCACTAATCAAACGCAAGTAAAAACCACAGTGAGATATCACCTCACATCTGTCAGAATGGCTATCATCAAAAGTCAACAAGTAATAAGTGTCAGGAAGGATGCGGAGAATATGGAGACTGTGGGTGGCATTAAAATAGTCTTTTTATGGATCTGACTTCTCCACTAGCTCCTGAGGACAGGGACTTTTCAAATTCCCAGAGCATAGCAGAGTGCGAGGTTCACAGGAAGTACTGAACACCAGCAGTCCCCAATCTTTTGGCACGAAGGACCAGTACTCCTATGAGAATCTAAAACCTGATGATCAGAGGTGGAGCTGAGGTGGTAATGCTAGTGCTGGGGAGTGGTTACAAATACAGACGAAGCTTTGCTGGCTCACCAGCTGCCCATCTCCTGCTGTGTGGCCCAGTTCCTAACATGCCACTAACCTGTACTGGTCCACAGTCCAGGGATGGGGGCGGCGGCGGGGGGGAGGCTGGGGATCCTTGTTGTGCATAATAGATATCTGAGGAATGAGAAGCCAGGCCTGAGTGATTCCTCATTTGCCCAGGCCCATTGCCAGCATTGTAGAGCACTGTTTCTCAATCTTGAGAACTCAGTAATTTCGAGAACAAGTTTGTATACTCTTGGCTTGAGAAAACACCAAAAAAGTCACACTGCCACTTTACTGGCACCAATGAAATGAAAGAAACTCAAGTGTAAGCATTGAAATTTGGCAACTTATATTAAATATTTTAAGATAATCATCAAACATTTGAAATTAT
>NW_011888783.1:12119100-12121493 GCF_000151845.1 Pteropus vampyrus | reverse complement strand
CCATTACTAAGCCCTCAAGAGATTATCTCTTTTTTCTTGCTTCCCCTCAAGGAGCAAGATGTATCAGTTAGGTAGCCAGAAACACAAACACAAGTAATATACTCACGGAGAGAGCTAGAGGGCATAATACCCCATGCATGCTATCAATAATGATTCCAAATCTATAAAGGAGACAGAAGAGACCTAAGTTCTGTCCTACTCATATTTATAACTCCAGCACTTATCACTGGTTTTCAACCAGAAGTGCCCCAAAGGATTGTCTGAAAACATGTCAAGGCATTTTTAGTTGTCACGGTGTGTTTGTATGGTTTGTAGGGGAGGGGTCTGACAAAGGATGGTCCCATCAAACAGCGGCCCTACTGAGAAACACTGACTGCTCTGCACATAATAGGGGCTCAATAAATGTGTTTGTGGTCGAATGTGTGGATGAGGTGTAAGAAGTTTCTTTCACTTCCTCTTATATGTTATGTTATGTTAGAAGCCTCTCTAACATAACTACAACATAGCACCCATTCAAGAGTAGCAGTACTCCATTACTTATGGAGCAAACTCTTCTACAGTTATTAAAAAAGTTTCCTTGAACCAGATCAAAATGTGCCTCCTCATTCCCCAGACTGCTGTACCTCCAGCTTTCCAACTGTGGAAAAAGCCATGATAACACCCTGTAAGTCTTCTCTCTCACTACTTAGTTAGACCTGAAGAATTCTTTTAAAAGTACATAGGATTTGTGTACTATGGAAGTTAAAACCAGGCAACCCTGGGGATATAATTTTGAACAGTTGAAGTGAGCCTGCTGCTTCACTCTATCTGTGTAAATTGCCTCTCTCAGTTGCTGTTGGCTATAGATGGCCTTATTATCTAAATGGAGAGAAGAAGCTCTTCCAGTTTGAAGACTATCAAAAATCATGAGGTAAAAAGAAAAATTAGTATCTGTGTGGGCTCTGATGGGTCTGTTCACAAGGGGCCTAGTCTGCTTGGCACAGGAAGAGGATCATGGGGGAAAGGAGGGTGGGCCTCCTTTTTGCATGTCTTATTTATCAATGCAACAATAATACTGCAATGTAAAATAATATTTGCATAGTGCTTTATAGTTAAAAAACTTATATGATCCCCACAGTACTTACAACATTCTCAGTCAACAGGGATCCATAGAAAGTATTTCACTTCAATGAAAAGGGCACACTTTGTTCTCCGTTAAAGCTAAAACCAAACTGTTCCTCTTATATGTTATGTTATGTTCACTTGTTCAAATACAACACAATAATACTTTCAATGACTCTTATGGTTCAGAGAAGATAACATCTAATGGAACCTAAAGTTATTCAAGAATGTATTCACTCACCCATGCTCTCACTCATTCAGCATGAATTTTTTAATCATCTCTAATCAAATGGTACAAATTGTGCTCATAAATCTGAAAGATTGGCTAGGGGGCACCTAGTTATGATTGTATTGTTTTCCTTTCTTTGAAGCTTCACCTTTTTCTTTATACTCATCCACTTCCCAACTCATGCCTGAACGGCTTCCATCCCTACCATCCTACTGAAAGATTCTTGTATAGGTCCACGATGATCTCACATTTGTCAATGCCCACCATCCTCATTTCATCACTTCTTTGTGCTCTTTAAATTTTTTTCTTTCATTGGCTTCTAGTGCACTCTGATTTTCCTTCTGTGCTTTGGCTTTTCTTTATGGGTTTACTTTCTCTGCCCTTTTTTCATGTTCCAAGAGACCATGGTCTTTGCTCTTTTCTTCTTAACAAATACATGTCAGAGATGGGGCTGGGGTTACTATATCAAAATCATTTGTGTGACTTTTTCAAACTCTATTCGACTTCTTCCAGAAATTCTGATGTGATCCTGAAGCCAAAGAGCAAGTGACCCTAAAGTTTAAATGGATGATCACAATGAGCCATGAGCTTTGATTAGATTTTTGTCTCCATTTAATTGATGGGGGGTGGGGGGTAGGGTGAAGAAGAAAGAATAAGAATCATTGTTCAATACCTCTTTCCAAGTGAATACATAAAGGCTCATAACTACTGAAACTACTACAACTACTGTTTATATAATTCATTTCTCTTGACTTTTTAACTCTCCTGAAAAATCTTCATCCAAACATCCAACAACTACCTCAAACTCAAAACATCTAAAACTGATCATACCATCTTCTCCACTGAATCTCCAACTCACCTGGCTTTCAGGAGCAGAAACATGGAAGACAATCTTTATTTTTCTCTCTTCCACATCTCCTTCAACGCCAAGATCAAATTAGTCACAAAAGTTTATTGAGTTAACTTCCTACATATGATTCAAACCTTCTCCTTCCTCCCTTTACCTTGGTTTAGTTTCTCATCACTTCTTACCTGAATTCCCACGACAGCCTCTGAAGTTGTC
>NW_011888783.1:12112860-12116874 GCF_000151845.1 Pteropus vampyrus | reverse complement strand
AACACCGGAGATGCTCTATGCCAACAAGCTGTGTGACCAATACATTCTGACAGACAAGAAACCCCTTCCACCGTTCCATCCTTGTGGTTGCACCATTTGTGGAAGTTAGAAATTGGGTAGCCATTTCAGGTAGGAAAGAAATCACAGAGTTGAACTGAAAAGATCAGGGGAGGAAGGAGAAAGAAGGGAGAGGTGTGCTGCATAGCAAAACCCCTGGAAATCTGGAAACTTCAGAAACAAAGGAAGAAATGGTAGGACTAAAGAGCCAGTAAGATGCAGGTCATTCCAGCGTTGGATGGAAGAAGGTTGAGATCAGAGAAGACAGTGTAACTGATGAGAGGGAGCTCCCAGGAAGAGTGACAAACACATCAAAACGATGCATCTCACAAACACGCAGAGTACTTGATATTCTTCTTGTGGAATCATAATAAAGCATTTGCTGCCAGGAAACATAAGGGAACAGTTGAGCAATTACTCAGGTAATTTGATAAATGCATTCAGCCAATCTGGAAAATTAAATTAATATCTCTTTTGCTCAGTGCTTGTTTATGGACTGAATTACATTGATATTTTTCACCTATTTTAACATTTCTGGAAGCAATTTAAATTTTTTCTTCTCATATAGAGGAAACAAAAGTTTGCTCATGAAGAAAATTTTGAGGTAATGTCCTGTCTTTCAAGTATAAAGATGATATTTTCTAGCCATCAAAAAATCATGCACATAGAGATATTTTTCCAATGGTGGAAATAAATTTGCCTTGTGGCCACATTACAAAATAATAATAATGTTCCCTTTGTGATATATGGTATATAATATAACATAGTGATTTAGACACAGAATCTGGGGGCCACATTCTGACTCCACACATTTTACAAGTTAATTTTCTAATTAAGTCTCAGCCTATTATAAAAGGAAAGTAACAATACCTACCTCTTAAGGTTTCATGAAGATTAAAAGAAATAATCCATGTAAACTCGTAGTACAGTATTTGATATGCAGTAAACATTCAGTAAATGTTAGTTATTATTTTAATTATGCTTATGTGTACTTTTTTACTAGTATTATTATTTTATATTTATAAAACCACTGGATGGAGAACATATTGAGATCCTAGTAGGAATAAACTCAGTGACCCATCCCTTAAGAGGGAAACAAAAAGCTAATTCTGATTTGAAGTGATTAAGTGACATACCAATCACTATAGCTTATAATAATAATTTTGGAAATGACCAAAGTTCAAAAAGAATTTAATCTGAGTTTGAATAACAGTGATTTGCTTTTAAGGAACATATATATATTTTAAAAATTGTTCTTTCAGAAAAATTCTCAATCACTCATTTTGTCCTTAATCGTACATTGATAAAATGACTGATTTTTTTTTAAATTAAGTTTATTAGGGTAACATTAATACAATTATATAATTTTCAGGTGTACATTAACATTTGAAATTTGCATATTCTATTGTGTGTTTACCACCCAAAGTCCAGTTTCTTTCAGCTACCATATATTTGATCTCCTTTATCCATTTCACCTTCCCCCTATCCCCCTATATTTGATCCCCTTTATCCCATCTACCTCCCCTCTCCTCCTCCGCCCCACTAGTAACCACTACTCTATAGTCCTCTGTTAACCACTAGCCTATAGTCCTTGTCCATGAGTCTCTGTTTGTTTGTCGTGCTCATTTGTTGCGTTGAGTTTTATATCCCACATATAAGTGATATCATGTGATTTTCAACTTTTTCTACCTGGCTTATTTCACTTAGCATAATTATCTTGAGGTCCATCCATGTTGTCACAAATGGCAGTATTTCATCTCTTCTTATGGCTGAGTAATATTCTATTGTATATATGTACCACAGCTTCTTTAGCCAACCATCTATCAGTTGCTTCCATGTCCTGGCCACTGTGAATAATGCTGCTATGAACATCGGTGTGCAAATATCTTTTTGGATACGATTTTTTAAGTCTTTGGGGTAAATATCCAGTAGAGGGATTGCTGGATCATATGGTAGATCAATACTTAGTTTTTTGAGGAAACTCCATACTGTTTTCCATAGTGACTGTACCAACTTGCAGCCCCGCCAGCAGCGTAGGAGGGTTTCTTTTTCTCTGCATCCTCTCCAACACTTGTTATTACTTGAAAATGACTAATTTTTATATGTGAGAAATTAACTGTATCACATATACTGATGAGAGAGTATAAACATTCACTACTTAAAACTGAATGCAGAAATAAAGCAAACTTGACAAAAGTCTATGTTGCATAAAGTTCAACTCTCAGCATTGTGGGTTTTGTGGTAAATCCAACTGTTATCAAATTTGGTCCATTAGCTTCTGAAATCCATGCTTAAGTAAGAAAGAAATTCTGGGATTTCTAGTTTCCTTGGACTGAGGACCATATTAATGACTAAGAAGATAGGCACATATTCCTTTTTATGTATCTCTAGGAATCCTTCACTAAAACAAAGTAAACATGAAAATAAACATGTTCTGTCCTTATTGCAACAACATTGCCAATGCCAATATAAAATAATTCTAAATCAATGTTTATAGTCATCTTTGTCTAATGCTAATAATTGTCCTAATAAATTTGTTTCAAAACTGACCATACAATACATAATTATGACTGATTTTAAAGAATTATAGCCATTTACTGATAGGTGAACCGTGTGTTTCCCTATAAATATAATAATTGAATCAATAAATACTTTAGCTTACTGTCTATCTGATTCAAAAATGCCAAGCATTTTTGTTTTTAATCATTACATTCCAGAGTCAGACTGAAAATGTCATCTGAAATTTCTACTCTACAGATAAGATCTGAATATCAATTTTCTGAAGTTTTCTTGAAATGACACCTCATCCTCTCAGGTAATCTAAAATACTTCGTAAGTAAAAAAAATAAAATAAAATAAATAAAATAAAATAAATGAAATAAAATTTAGTTTTAAATGCTGCAAAATTTCTTTTTGGCTACTTGAGAGTTTTGAAATTACCAAACTTACCAAAATTCAGAGAATATTTTAGGGTACCTTATTCAAGCTAAGAATAGAACAAGAGTAAGTTAATCCAAAGATATGATTTATATGCGAATAAATAACAAAAATTAATATTGAAATGAACAAACACATTGCATTCTAAAGAATCTTTGTTACCAGAAGTAACAAATACTAGTCCCAAACTAGAGGTATGGGGTGTGTGCTTCCCATCCTTACTCCTGCTTCAATAGTGTGTGTATTTCTTAATATAAGCTACCTCTCTGTGGTACCTTCCTACCTTCCAGATGAGGTAGCACCTCATTTCTCTCTTCTTTGTAACCCCAGTGAAGATATACCTCTACTAGCCACAAGGCAGCCTCTCTAGATATTGGCCCAGGTATCAACCGCTCAGTACAGCCATTACTGCAGCCTTCCTCTGAGGTAGCTCTAAGGCCACCCATGAGGGGCCATAATACCCCATGATCTCCTTTTCTGTCTCTCAATAAATTCCTTGACCGGAATTCTCCTCAAATTTCTCTGAACAAAGGCCAGCTTGTTCATTTGAGTTGCACTGGCATATAATATTACTTGAGATTTCACTCAATAGTAATTTGTTATTTGCATCTTACATTCATGGGAGTGGACGGAGAGAGAAAAGAAAAAGAAATTAAACCAACAATATAAATGCTTCTTTGTTCAATGCTATCAGCTTTTATGGGTTTATGTTTGTATATGGCAAACAAATCCCTTGAGAGGAAAACAATGGTGGTTTCCATATGAAAGTGTTCAAATAATGGTTCAATGAGCACTCTGAGGCTATTGTAATGGGTGTACACCTCCATTTAAAGATTAACTGGATGATTTCTAAAATCCCATTGAATTCCATGGTTCTATGATGCAATAATCATTAATTTACTCAACGCTTATTGAGTACCTACCACTTGCAGATACAAGGAGTAGCTGAAATCTAGAAACTTTGTATGTGAAATGTTTAACAACTTTATTTTTTACTACATTTCATATAAGGGTTAAAGA
>NW_011888783.1:12096484-12112810 GCF_000151845.1 Pteropus vampyrus | reverse complement strand
CTCCTTTTCTGTCTCTCAATAAATTCCTTGACCGGAATTCTCCTCAAATTTCTCTGAACAAAGGCCAGCTTGTTCATTTGAGTTGCACTGGCATATAATATTACTTGAGATTTCACTCAATAGTAATTTGTTATTTGCATCTTACATTCATGGGAGTGGACGGAGAGAGAAAAGAAAAAGAAATTAAACCAACAATATAAATGCTTCTTTGTTCAATGCTATCAGCTTTTATGGGTTTATGTTTGTATACGGCAAACAAATCCCTTGAGAGGAAAACAATGGTGGTTTCCATATGAAAGTGTTCAAATAATGGTTCAATGAGCACTCTGAGGCTATTGTAATGGGTGTACACCTCCATTTAAAGATTAACTGGATGATTTCTAAAATCCCATTGAATTCCATGGTTCTATGATGCAATAATCATTAATTTACTCAACGCTTATTGAGTACCTACCACTTGCAGATACAAGGAGTAGCTGAAATCTAGAAACTTTGTATGTGAAATGTTTAACAACTTTATTTTTTACTACATTTCATATAAGGGTTAAAGACTAAAATTGGGGTTGGCGAGAGGCTTATACTATTCAAGACTTTACTGAAATAAAGCCACTGCTTATATTGTTGAAGAAATGCCTTTTTTTCTTTTCACTTCGATAGGGCATAATTTGTTTTGCCATTAAAAACTATGCTTTTTCTTCCTTTCCTAGATACAAACACTAAATGGGAAATTTAAGGCACTATGGTGGTTTTTTTCTTTTCTTTTTGCCAATAGAATAGCCCTTTTCTTCTCTGTCAACAGAACCCTTCTTCAATATGAGAAATCCATGACCTGTGACTTTAGGAAGAGTCAGCCTGCTTCCTCATCCATTGGGTTAGCCTATAAGAGTTACTCATCCCACTTATGGGTTGGTTGATTGTTTCAAGGATGAAAATGTGATTAATTCAGGGACAGAAAAGACCCCAGCCTGGAAAATCTCATTCTTCCAGTCTTTTCTGCTGGAGCTATCTGTAAAGACTTTTCACCAGAGTTACTAAGTTGGTAGGATGTGAGCCTGATGTAACTAATTGGCCATCTTACCAGTTATGTATAGAGAACTTATCCAAGAGACAGAGAGACAGAGCCTAGATAACAAACTGTGTTCTAGGATGGAGCCATGTCTAATTATTCTACTTACAAACATAAACACATTCAGAGATTTAGTCCACATTTTCATGGCTTCCCCAAATTGAACTTACTTAATAAGTATATGAAACAAATTAGAATCTTAAAATCACCCATTTTTTAGTTGAGGGTTAGCAAAACAACCCTCCGATGAACATCATTATTTAGCTACTTTAAAAGGCATACTACTCTGGACTATGGTTTTTGAACAGAGTGAAGATCAGTTCTTTTCCTCAGCATCCACTTTTTGACTGCCCATTCAGCCGCTCCTCATACTCACAATGTCTAAATAAGACTTTTACTTTAGGTGGTTAAGGGTCAGAAATAAAAGAAAAAAAATTTTAATGTCTAACAAGAATCTTGGTTTTGACGTCTATAATAAAATGTCAACTAATGATTATGACTAATACTATCTCAACTTTTACCAAGTAAGAAGATAAAATGTTTCATAACATTTATTTCAAAACACTTTTGAAATAAACATCATAGGATGGCTGTCAAGTTTAGTTTTAAATGATTTTTCCTATCTCCATTATTTAATATATCTCTGAATTAATTCCCATTATTATCCCCACCTGTCATCACTTGGATTATCTTTCACAATCACACAATGATGATAATTGATTCAGAAGAAGTGCAGGAAATACATTTTCTTAGTTTAGCCCACAAAGTGGCAGTGTTCAATGTGGCAGTGTTCACAAGGTGACTGATGTCATGTCCTATATTCTGTTATCTTCTTTAAAGCAGATATTTTATCAAAATGCTTGTCTTGATTTTTTTAATTAATAGAATTACTGAAAAGTCTGAGTAAATATCTGTGCTTTAGGCTATCTATAACATTTATTTTAATAAATCGGTATTTTTACAGTGTTTTGTCCAAAGATACACAACCATACTGCTAGTCATCTCCTTTGTTAATATTAGGGTTAAGCAATGCTCATTCATTTTTCAGATATTTGTGGAGCCCTGACCTTGTGCCTGACTTTGTGACACTTTCCAAACACACAAAAGACACATGACATGGCAACTTGAACATTGCAGACTGATGTGGTAAATGTATCCCCACAGCATTCATTAGAGCTGTTCTGTGCACTGACTGGTTCTGAGCCCTTTGCAAAGACTTCTGTGGTTGAATCCTCCCCGTCCTCCCTCTATAGCTCAGTGCTCCCAAACCTCAGGCAGTAAACTAGCTGCACCAGGGCCACGTTGGGGAGATTTTGGAAAATGCAGATTTCTGAGTAGCACTTCAGAGGATTCTGACTCAATAGATGTAGAGTAAAAGAAACGGAAATCTCTGTTTCTTAAAGTATTCCTCACTTGAGCCAGAGGAGAAAAAGAGCAATTAGGGGGATCGTTTTATAAACTACATAAGTGCCTAACTGATGTAGTATATACTTGAAACTAATAATAAAATAAAATTAGAAAAACAAAAACAAAAACAAAATAGAGTTGCTTGAGAGTTAGTCCACCAGCTTCAGTTTCTATGGTAGGGCTCAGTGGGTTGCTTGTAACAACATTAGATGGTCTCTTTCTTGGTCATTAAAAAAAGTGGCAAGCATCTCTTTTGTCTTTCTTCCGGGTTGATTTTTATATGTAACCAAGGGGTATATAAAAGCTTCCTAAGTGCATATAAAGTAACTCAGCCCCCTCCACTCCCAAAATACTCCTCACTTGAGTCTGATGTATGACCATATTTTAGATGCACTTTTCCACACATCCATTCTTCTGGGGATAGAAAATAGAACATCTATCCATAGATGAGTATTAGGGCTTTTAAAAGCCCATAAGTTTCCATAATATTTCTATTTCTGGGCTTGTCAGGGTATCTAAATATTTCTCCTTTAAAGTAGTTCTTTTAACTTAGTCAATGCCTCTATAAAGTTTCAATGAAGGTGCACAAATCAGGCCACTCCTTGCCTAACACTTGTCAGTGATTATTCATTAACCATAAGATGAGGAGAAACCTCCTTTCTGTGGCATACCTGGTCCTCCACAATCTGGTCACTGCCTACCTGTCCACCTCATCTTCCTCATGACACTTCTCCCAATCCCCTTCTCCCTAGCCCATGGTCCAACCACACAAAACTACTCTCTGCTCTCTCAATGCTCCACATCAGGTTGGTCGTAGGGTTTTGGTATATGCTTTCCTATTGCTCAGGTTGTCTACCACTCGTATATACCTGGCAAATAATCTCAGAAAAAAATTACCTGATTCCTTCCTATACTCTTCTTTTTCCCTATAACTACATATTTTTTAAAGTACAACAAAATTTTTATGTGTTTTTGCTGAAGCCCCTCTAAATATATTAGGCTTATTTATTTAAATATGAGTCCTCGGATGTCTGAGATACACACACACACACACACACATACACACACACACAGACACACACACACACACATCTATGTAATGGGAAAGAGAAAGCAAATATAGAACAATGCTAACAATTAGTAAATTAGTAAATAGGTGGAGGATTTCTGTAGTTTTGAAATTTTTGAAATGCAAATTTAAATAAATTGCCCTTCATATAAGCTTCTTGAATACAGGAACCATGTCCTACTCATCTTTGTATTGCCTGTATCTAATGCAATACCTGCTTTCACTAACTATTGAATGAAGCAGTGAGTGGGAGAAATGGCATGTTAACATCTGGATATCTGTTAATGCATGAGTTAACTTTTATCTAGTAGAAGACAGGTTAAATTCTAGCTGAGGTTAGAGGGTGGGGGTTGACATCACAGTGGAAGGTCAGGACTGGAGCAGGCTGGACTTATAACTTGCTGAGGCTCTGTGTTTCTAAAGGGTGGAAGATACTACAAATGATGAAGTTTGGCTCCCAGGCAAATCTTGGGTATAAAATATATTCCCTATGTCAGTCCCCATGTTTCAAGAATTTGGGGGGTTTTTTTTTGCCCTTGGGGAGATTTTACACATGTATAAAAATATACCGGTCTATTCATTTGGAATTTCAATTTTCACACAGCAGAAATACATGTAATTACTAAACTTTCAATATTATCCAGATATTTTGAAGTTTTTAATAATTATAACAAAAGTAAGTGTGTACCAATGTCCTATTGGTTCAACTTTCCCCCATATCTTACTTTCTGGATTAGTATCTGAATAATAATTGACCTTTTAAATAAATAACGCTAGTTCTATCTTTTGACAGTGTTAGCTGTGCTAAGGAGACACATCATTCCTTTGTAAATTAAAAAACGCATTTTAAAAATGAGCTTCCACTTCCTACTTATGTCTTACCACTCACCTCACAACAAAAGAAGAATGCTTTTGTTGTGAGGTGGGTGGTAATCCCTCTTTTCTGTCCCTGAGGAGTTAAACACACTGGGTCCCCACCTCTCAAGTCTTCTTTAGACTTGAGCCCTTTTTTAGACTGTCAACTCTCGTCACATGCTTTAGAGTATAATAAAGCCCTCCCTTCACCTTGGTGCCATTTTTAAATTTGAAGAGAGTGGCAGTGGGTTACACAAAATATCACAAAGAAAAATTAGACACTATCTGAGGTACAAAAAAAATAATTTAATCTATTTTCAAAGCCTAAAGAAAAAAATTGATTTCTTGTCCTTTGCGGGGGAAAAAGACATTTTCAGAATTAAAAAATCCATTCTCAGATTGAAGAAGCCTCAGGGCAGTCACCAAATAAAACACTTAGATTAATTGACAGTAGCAGTAATAACATGTTTTTCTTAAGCTAGTTGTTAAACAGAATACAATGGAATGCCCAGTTTACAGTGTAAGCAGACTTTATGTTGACAATGAGATATGGAGCTTCTAAGATGAGCCATCCATAAAAAATGGCTTGCCTCAGGACTCAGTCAAGGCCAGTTTAATTTAAATTTTCCTCTCCCACTTGGTTAGTCGTTAAACTCAGGAAAGTATTTTGGAATTGGATCTGAGAAAAAGACACTCTGGTAAACATCATAAAGCTGGTTATTTAAAGAGATGCTAAAAGGCATTGCTTTCCCTTTAGGTTCCAACAGAATAGGAAACCGAGGATATTCTGTGGTACTTGAAAAATGCACTGTCCTTTTAAGTGTAGATTTTAAATCGCTGGTTTTAAGTATAGCATATTTTATGGACATTACACTGCCTCAACTGCCATGCGGAGCACAAAAAGGATTATAGATTTTCTCTTCAGTGGAGCATTAAATGGTCCCCTGAATAGCAATTTTCTAAAAGAGCAAATATATGTGGTATGTCCTGCGTATGTTTTCCTGACACTGCAGAGTCTGTCTGTAACACAGACTGTGGGATACAGGTAGAGTCTCTAGTTCACAGAAATAATCTTAGTTTTACCAGTAGACTGAAGACAATTAACTTAGGATATTTGAAAGCAAAGAATGAAAATTCTGGAAACTTTTGAGTCTAGTACATAGTTAAGTTCTGTTACGTTCGGTCTTTTCCACATAACATCATGAATTTGTTTTGACTTTTGCTGCTCTTTTTAACTAGAATACTTTACCCTTTCATTTCTGTTATCCAAAACCTGTTAGCCTTCAACTCCAGTTCCAGTGCTGCCTTCTCCATAAAACCCTTCTGTGCTCTCCAGCCAAAAAGCAATTCCTCCTTCCTCTGGACTCATTTGTCATTTAGTTCCACCTTTCTAACTTAGATGTTACATTTCACTGTATAATACAATTATGAATGAGTAAGTTTTAAATTAGGTGGATTATCAACTAGGTGAGAACAAGGACTATCAAATCTTGTTTTGTATTCCTTAAGAACAGTGTAATATTTTCTTTTTAAACTTGTTTGAGATGAAGTTACTTTAAAGGGTAAGTTGCAAAAAAGTAAAATCAGTGCTTTAAAATTTTTATTCTGAGAAGATGGCTCATTAATTTTTTTTCAAATAATAATTCCTTAAACCTAAATTTTAAAAAATAAATATCCAGTTTCCAGTAGATTATAAATTCTCAAGAGCCAGACTATGCCCCTCTTCCTTTGGCCTCCCACAGCTCCAAGTCTAGATCATTGTGCTTTGTCTTTGTTAACTACTACTAGTACCACTATTACTATTATTATTATTATTATTATTAGTGATTCAAAAATATAAGTGTCCACCAAGCCAATATTATAGGTTTACATGGCTCTGTCTACTTATCATTATAAAATAAAAGTTTCTGTGGATCCTAATACTTAACACAAATCCAAATACTTAATATACTTCCCAAATATTTCTATCGTTTTGATAGGTCTCCCTAGAGACTCCAGGAACCAATAAAATATATTCATAGTCTACACTACTGGTAAGCAAATCATCTCCATATTTAAAAAAATAAATGACTACTATAGCCTTTATATATACAGAACATTAATAATGAGAAAGGCTCATTCATTATAAAGACATTAACATCAGGGCCTCACTACTGTACACGTATATTGCTCAATATCACACATTCCTTTTCCTTAGGTCAATAATTCCAGTTGAACTATATAAAATTTATTTTATGCAGAGAAGCTTTTAGCAGAGTTCAGGTAGGTAAAGCTACTCATAAACTCTTACATCTTTTCTTTCTCTTTCTATTCTTTACTTCACATCCTACTTCATATCAAAAGTAAAATGAATTCTCTAGCAGGAGACTATACTTTAATAATTAATATTGTAGCACACACCCAAGAGAAGAGCTAAAATAAAAATAAATGACACTACCAAATGCTGGTAAGGATGCAGAGAAACTGAATCTCTCAACATTGCTGATAGGAATGTAATGGTACATTACACTCTGGAATGGTATATTTCCACTGTGGAAAACAGTCTGGCACTTTCTTATAAAAATAAACGTAGAACTACTGTAATACGCAGCAATTGTAAATTGTATCTATCTCAGAGAATTGAAAACTTATGTCCACAGAAAAGTCTGTAAATAAACTTCGTGGCGGCTTTATAACAGCGAAAATGTGGAAACAAATAAAATGTGCCTCAGTGGGTGAATGGTTAAACAAACTGTGGTACATTTATAGTATGAAGGAATTAACTATTGACACAACAACTGAGATGGATCTCAACGACATTCAGCTGAGTGAAAAAAAGTCAACTTTAAAAGTCAAAATTGTGTGCTTCCATTTACAGTGATGGAAAACAGATTTGTGCTTGTGAGGGATTAGGGACTGTGTGGGAGGGGAATACATTTTAACATAAAGTGGTAACAAAGGGAGATATTAGTGGTGAGTGTGGGAGTCTTCTGTATACTGAATACAGAGGTGGTGCACTAATCTACATGTGTAATAAAATGATATAGAGCTATGCGCATACATTGCACAAGTATCATATTCCTGGTTTTTATATCATATAATTGAATATGTTGTAATCATTGGAAGAAACTGAGTGAAAGGGTACACAGGTCCTTTTGAACTAACTTTGCTACCTCTTATGATCTAAAAATAGTTTCAAAGTTAAAAAAGAAAATCTTGTAACTACATTAAACTGGAAGGAACTCAACGACAATGAGCATATATTGGGATTCTCCTCAGCATCTGAGTCTATATTGTTGCCCCATAGTTAACTTTTCTTGTTACTTGTATGTTATCTGTCTTCCTCTCCTAGATTGTAAGTTTCAAAAAAAAAAAAAAGACAATGACTTTTGTCTCTTTTTCTCACTGTTGAATCCCAAGAACTTAGATCAATGCTTACGTACATATTGTATTCAGTAAAAATCTGGTGAATGAGACAAGTAAGACAGTAGATCCATTGCTTTACTATACGTAGGTAATAATTTATGATAATAGATGATATTATACTCATAGTCTCAATTCTAATCATGATCATGAGAATTATAAGAATCATACCAAGACACATTTTGATCTACCTTTCCATTTGATCTTGTATTTTATTTACCCAAATAATGGCAGACACAGAGTTACTCCATCTGTTGCTTTTGTAAATTCTAAGTAAACAAAAAATGCCTTAAAGTATTTAACTTGACACTGTAAAACACAAAAATAATTTTAAAAATATAAAGTTCTATTGTATTTTAAAATAATAATAATTAATATTGACTTTAAAAGTTGAAACAATATAGTTCAAATACACCAGTATAGCTCTTAGTCTTTTTCACAGTGATGAGAAGATCATTTAAATAGATAAGACATGAGAAAATAACCTTGTATTCATTAGCAATAAAGACTTATTATTACTATCACTTAGAATCCAAAGAGTTTCAGAGAAAGCATTTGGATGTTTCAATACAAGGGTATATTTTATTCTCATACTAAACCATATAACGAGCTTTCAAGCTAAGATCAAAAAGTATAATTTTAACTAATTTCTTCCTTAGCCCTGTATGTGAGTTATGCGACATCACTTGCCACATGCCACAGTGTTCCTCTGGGCCAAGCCACCACTGTCACCAGAGGACCTAAGGCTTTCCGCACCAGAATCCTCCATGCTGGCATAATACTAGACTTAAGTTACACTTCCCCCATTGGGGACCAAGGCATCCTCATTGCTGGCTGTGATGTGACAGCACTTTTCATGGAATCTGGTATATAATTCTTGATAGGATGAAGTATTAGTGCTCACCTTGTGCCAGGAGGCCTCAGGATATAGCATAGTGAAAAGATCATGACGCACTAAATTTTAATCAGAGTGAGAGGCCCAGCTCAGCCAGTTACCAGCTCTGAGCGAGTCATCAGACCTCTCTGAGAATAGACTGATGGTTGCCAGAGGCAGGGTTGAAGGGTGGGTGAAATGGGTGAAGGAGGTCAAAGGTATAAATTTACAGTTGTAAAATAAATAAATCATGGGAATGCAAAAATAAAAAACAGAACTCTTTAAGACTCAGTTTCCTCACCTGCAAAGAACAGTCCATAATGTACTGGTCCTTACTATGTAAGCAAATAGGAGATAGTATATATGAAATCAGTCTCTAAAGTAAAGAGGCATGCTATGTAATTATTCTAATCTAGTTGTTATGTTGATATTTTATGAAAATATTTCATAATCAGTACAGCCCAGTTACATTCAATGCTTGTTATATTTCTACAGGCTGCTAAGTTTCCTGATGGCAGCTAGAGTTAGCCAAAAATGTTGTTGGAATAAGCTAATATGTGGTATGATTTCAGGAATGTAAGGAAAACCCTGATATTCATGATAAATATGAATATTCTCTACATGTTGTTAGCTAATACTGATAACTCCAGTGGCAGAATATATTTATTTTAACTTAAGGCTTTATTTCTGTAAAACATATTCAAATTATCACCTCCTATTCCACACATTTAAAAAGTAACCAGCTTAGGTATCAACCAAGGACAAGAAAGCTTTGAGAGCCAAGGGAGGTAGAGTATGAGTAGAATGGGTCCCTTGGACAAAATGTAGCAGTAGAAGGCTTATCCCACTATTTGTATTTGAAAGAAGAACAATTTAATGATTATTTGAAAGAATTATTCTTTAATGGAATGCTGGGCGTCCTGGAGGGGAAGGGCATGGATATGTGAGGGCAAGTGTATCATCTAAGTATCATCCAAAATCACATCATCAGTAGGTTCTGCACTTACTGACTCTGACCTTATGAACTACTCTGAATCTCATTTTTTATATCTCGAAAATGGGCATATTAAGAGGGCTTTCCTCATAATATTGTCATAAGGACAAAGTGAGATGATGCATATAAAGTGCTGAGCACACTGCCAAGCCACTGTTCAGTCTTTCATAAAAGTAACTATTAGCACCATCGTCACTACTAATGGTAACCAAAATGTGAGATAATTGTAAAAGAATAAATACTTTGGAAATTACATATTACTTTTTTGGGCATTTTATACCTTATATTACTATCAATGTAGGTTATGCCCTCCTCTGTAAATCATACTTACTTAATTTAATTTTTAATTTAGACATACAGTATGAAAGCAAAATGGCTCTCTGGCTTAAAGTATTTTCTGATGCTAGAGAAACATGCCACCACCTAATTCTGGCTATGAAAACCTAACTGCACGTGCCTGTTTGACGGTGTTATTATCCTGCCCTGTTTGTATGGGCTGCCCCTAATCCAAACTGGCACACAAATATCAGAACTATATTTCTGGCTGGCTTCCAGTTTGCAAAAGAAGCTACAGCTAATAGGCTGCTGAAATCCTGAGGGCCACAGCTGTCCTGAATGGAAATAAGAGTTGTACTGACAGCTAGACCATAGCCCGCACCTAATTAAGAATTTTTGTGTCAACTCTTTAACTTTCAGGCGTTCTCGTGCTAAAACCAAGTTAGCAAATGTCAGTAACATAACCAATGATAGAAAAAGAGAAAATTAAGAAAACCAACTTGAAAAATTCTGGCATTGTATTAAATTAGTCAATTTGGATTAAAAAATTAACTTTTCTTTCTTTTTTTTTTTGGTCACTTTTCAAATGACCAGAGCCATTTACTAACGGACCATAAAATTCCTTCATAACGGAAATGCCAGAACTACCTTTACCTTTCAAAGTTACAACTTAGTCCCTTTATAATTAAATGGTAGTAAAATCGGGTATTTTCTTTTTCTCAATTTACTGCAAAACAATTGTTCAAACAAGGTTCCTTCTGTACAGACCCGCTTAATGATGGTATTTAAAAACACTTTTATTCAATGTACTCAAAAAGCTCTACAAAATTATTTTTCATAAACGCTTTTCTTACTTTTTCCTTCTTGGGTATTTACATATAAATAACTTCCATGTCTGCTCTGTGAATGAGCATATAAATAAAATAAATAATGTAATTAGAAATAATCTGTGGGTGCATGGATTAGATTATTTACTGTGCTTTCTGTTGTTTGAGAAAGTTGTCTGTACCCTGGGATTTATTTAGATTTTACTACCTTTCCCTTGATGTTCTGTGGCCTTTTATGTGACTGAAAAAAACAGGTCCTAGAGGCTTATCAAGAATGCCATTGTATGTTTTACTGGAGAACTATGCTTGAATAAAAAAATAAAATAAATAAAAATAAAGAGAATGACACATTACCTAAGACTTGATGAAAGCTAGAACATTGGGAAGTTTTTGTACCAAACAGAAGGATAAACAAATACGTGTATTAAAATAACATTTGTTCACAGGGTGAAGCCAAAGTAAAGAGATAGCTACTTCTGACTTGAAGAGTTTGCTCTCATCCCTGGCCCAGAAACTTCTCTTTTCACACTACTTACTCCTACAGCCCCATATTTCCAGGTTGACCCTAAATTCCACCTTCTCCATGAAACAACTCCAGCTAAATTAATTTCTCTTTTCCCCTGATCTTGCCTATAGTACTTTCATTATCAGTCTTTCATCTGCGGACTTAATTAATCGTCTAGTGGCTTGATGCCGTGATTTTATTGTTAGTTAATTGCTTCGTGGGTCATTTTCCCCTATGTTATTATACATTATAAATTTCTGGATGCCAAAAATGTCTCTTACATTTCTTTTGTGTCCCCCTAGGGCTAAACACAGGGCTAAACACAGAGCCAGGAACACAGCAGACAGGGAATCTAGCCTGGTAGAGCAGCGCTGCCCTGAAGCTACTGAGACTTGGTTCCTGCAAATCTTGTAAGATTCATGACTGTAACATTGATAAGAAATTGTTGAATGGTGCTTTGCAGTCAGATAAGAAGGGGCTTTTTACCATCCTGGTAACTCTCCTGCATGAGTGGGATTTTACAATGCACTAATGGTCAAAGGGCATGCAGCATACTAAGCACAGTACAGCACAGAGGCACACCACTGGAGGTGGAGTCCCAGCTCCACTACTTCCCAGCTGTTTGGCAAATAGCTCATGTGCATATTTGTTTCCTAATTTTTTAAATGGGGATTAAAAATAATAGTAGTTAACGATCATTCAATACACTCTGTATGAAGCTTTGTTCTAAATTCTTTAAATGTTTTAACTCATTGAATTCTAACATCTACCTTATGAGGTACATACTGTTATTACCCCATTTTCCAGGAAAAGAAACTGAGACAGAGAGAAAGAGTAACTTTCTAAGAATTATATATCTAAGCAGCACACTGAGATTCATATCCAGTCAGGCAGAATTTACAGGCTCAACTACTAAGGTGCATTGTCTCTCATAAAATTTACCTCACACGGTTAGTTTAATGATTAAACAAATTAACACATTTAAAATGTTTAAATATTAAATTTTAAAAAGTGGTTGACACATAGCAAGCACTCATTAAAAGTCCACTGTATTAAGTTTATACGTATGTCATGATTTAGACTCCAAAACTCTTACAATTAATTTAGATAAAAATTATTCTGATAATGACTTAAAATGTGCCAACACGTCTCTGTCCAGAGCGAAGCTTACACTCTTAGGAGAAATGTGTACATATGTGAAAAAATTAAGCAAACCAATGTTAAAAGCAACACTAACTGATGTAGAAGAGCCCATTAGAGTTACAGCTGACAAGTGTGTATCATCCTTGCCCTATCCACAGTCTTATTATCTAGTAGAGCTCTAGAGAGCTCCTTTTAAAAGGTACCCAAGATGATTCTGGTGTAAATACTCAAAAGTCACATTTTAAACACATTATATAAAGGGTGCACTTGAATAAGTACCATATTAGAGTGTGAAACTGCACTCATAAAATAAGGTCCTGATTGAGAAGTCTAGTGGAACCAAATGGAGAGAGATGGGGCTGAATGCTTTCCAGGGGAGGGGGACTTAGCATTCTGAAATGAGGATATCGATAATTCACTCAGAAACTCATCTTCCGGCTCAGTTAAAAGAACAATGACACAAATCAGAAAAACTAATAGTGTGCATAACTTATCAGTTCCACCATGTTCTCTTAGGAGCCCAAATGTTCTGTACATTAATAATTAAGTCTTCTTAAAATCTTCAGAACTGTTGTGTGTAAGAAGAGGGAGGTATGTTAATACCATTAAATCATTGCTATTTTGTATCTTTACCCACAGTCCTTTTTTATATGATTCTTCTGTTACTATAGAGAGATAAAAAAAGATTCCTGTAGTTATGCAATGGATATATGTATTCATTCATTCATTTGTTCTACAAAAGTTTATTGAACATATAATCCAAGCACAGTGCTACGCCCCAGGAATAGAAATATGTTTGCAATCTAATGAAGACAACAAAAATGAAACATATATGGGTTTCCCTGAGACAGACACTATAGTAAATGCAGATAGTAACTCTGAGTTACAGAGGGGACTCAGAGGAAGACGTGGTCAATAGTATAATGGAGTACATTCCAGAAAGATTTCGAAGAGCAATAACTTCCTCACTGTCAAATCTAAAGGCAGATCCTTAAACACACTGCTGCTTCCAACACCATTTAATACTTCTGTCCTGAAATTTCCTTTGCCCTAAACTTTTGTAATGAAATCTTAAATATTTTTGCCCCTAACCTTCCATGGCCCCTCTTCCAATCCCATGATGGTACCTCTGTTCAACTCTTTTAATGTGGTTATTTAATAGTAATTGTTTTTTTTTGTTTTTTTTTTGTTTTTTTTTGTTTTTGTTTTCCTGGTTTAGGCCTTTTTTCCTGGTTTAGAGCTTCTTATTCCTTATTTAGATCAGATTACTGAAAGAAAAAAATTTTTTTTAGATGTACAGGTCTCCAAGGCTCCTCTTGACTCTTCAGGCTCAGGGCTTGGATATATGGAGTCCCATGTTTTCTTTTTAGGCAGCCAGGTGATTCCTATGCCAGCCAGCATCAGAACTACCTTCTTAGGCCTTCCTTCATCTAACTGTTCCAAGTGGAGACTGTTCATTTTCATATTATTTCCTCTCACTGGTTTCCTGAACTGCCTAGATGTCTGGGCCTTGAAAAAGTCATCAGACTGAGAACTCTGGAGCATGCAGTCAGCATCCCAGACTTCTCCACCCAGGATAACATAACATCAATTCTACTGTAGCCATTTGGAATCTCAAAGCTGGCTTATACTCTTCTTGTCCTTGATCACTTGTGTAAGACCTTCTGGTCTCCTATCCTCTTTAAAATCTTCCTTCCAAGATTCACAACTGTATCACATGGAAATTCAGATTCAGATTCATTACCTGCTATGACACAGGTAATGTAAAATAGTTTAGTCTTCTAATACTATCCCAACACGCATGCTATAAAATTTTCTCTAACATGTAAATTCAAGTCACACTGCTTTACTTTATTAAAATACATTCTTAAGGGGCATTATTAAGAAAGTAAAAAGACAACCTACAGAATGGGAGAAAATATCTGCTAATCCTACATCTGATAAGAAATTAATATCCAGAATATATAAGGAACTCCTACAACTCGACAACAACAATAACAAACAACAATTTAGAAATGAGCAAAAGGCTTGAATAGATACATTTCTTCAAGGAATATATACAATTGTACAATGAGTTCATAAATATATGCCTGACATTATTAACTATTAGGGAAATACAAATCAAAACCACCAAGAGATACTACTTCATACCTCGTAGGATGGTTATAATCAAAAAAATAGAAAACAAGTTTTGGCATGGATGTGGAGAAATTTGACCACTTATATCTTGTATATTGCTGGTGGGAATTTAATTTGATACAGCTGCTCTGAAAAACATGTTGGTGTTTCCTCAAAAAGTTAAGCATAGAAATGCCATATGACCCAGCAATTCTATCCCTAGATATATATACAAAAAAATAAAAATAAAAACAGGCACTCAAACAGATATTTTGTATGCCAATGTTTAATGTAGCATTATCTACAACAGTTAAAAAGTGGAAACGACTCGTGTCCATTTACGTATGAATGGATAAATCAAATGTGGTATATCCATCCATACATTGGAATATTATTTATTCATAGAAAGAAATGAAGTTCTGATATACGCTATACCATGCATGAACCTTGAAGTCATATGCTAAGTGAAATAAGCCAGACTGAAAAGGACAAGTATTATATGATTCCATTTACCTGAGGTACTTAAGATAGACAAATTCATAAAGGTAGAAAGTGCCTTAGAGGTTACCAGAGAACAAAGGACTAGGAGTCATTGCTTAATAGGTACAGAGTTCTGTTTGAGGTGATGAAAAAGTCTGGTAAATAGATAGTGATGATGGCTACACAACATTGTGAATGTAATTAATTGTACATTTAAAAATGATTGAAATGTAAAATTTTATATTATATGTATTTTAGCACAATAAAAAAATAAAAAATGCATTCTTAGTAAATACTCCAGTTCATAGCAGAAAACCACACTATCCTTATTTAAGGCAAGTTTTAATAAGACTTATAGCTTTACTGCCAATATATTTTGATTATTCAATTCTAGCTAATGGAAATAGGACAAAAATAAGTACTCATTGAATTGGGTCAAAGATTTAGTCAGAATCAGAGAACCAATAATTTTGTGAGTCAAGTCAGAGGTGAAAAATTTTAGTATTTTATACTCTCAAGGGTCATTCTTCACTGAATGCTATAAATATCTACAAATACATATCTATATATCTACATATTCCTATATCTACAAGTATAGGAGCCAGTGGCCAAAGGGTTTCTTGGTTCTTATAGTTGTAATTCTTCTGGACAGTAGCAATGTAGTTAGTTGCAAGTCAATACTGAAGGGAAGAACATTCTTAGCAACATCCCTTCAACTCCAACATCCCTTCAGTCTCCAACTCCTTCTCTCTCCCTCCTGAACCACCTGAGGACGTAAACTCATAGCAGCCACAGGCAGATAGATCTTCATTTGGCTTAATCTCCCTCTTCTCTTTCCCTAAATGTCTCCTTTCTCATTGTAAATAATTCAAGTATGGTTTGGGAATTTAGGTGCCTTTGGGGAGTGAATGTTTTTTCCACACAATTATGGTTTCCCACTGAAAATAGGGAAATATTTTTTCCTCTGGACACTCCATTGGAATTAATTACACCACTGAAAGGGAAGTAAGATCTCCAGAGTATAAACATTACCAACATTAGAAACACTCATAAAAATTCTGTAGTTCTAGAATTTTCCCCTTTACTCTAAGTTACTAGGATTTGAGATGATTTTCAATGGAAGGCAGAAAATAGTTTTTCTATCAAATTAAACATCCAAATTATTCTGTTATATTTATTATTAACAGAACAATTATACCACTTTTTAAAAAAGGCAGCAGGCACTTCCATACATCACTGCATTTCTCCCCCAAATTTCCTTTTTAGGTGTTTGAGGGTAACTGAGGGTAACTGTTATTATCATAAATTTT
>NW_011888783.1:12087105-12096434 GCF_000151845.1 Pteropus vampyrus | reverse complement strand
CTCTGGACACTCCATTGGAATTAATTACACCACTGAAAGGGAAGTAAGATCTCCAGAGTATAAACATTACCAACATTAGAAACACTCATAAAAATTCTGTAGTTCTAGAATTTTCCCCTTTACTCTAAGTTACTAGGATTTGAGATGATTTTCAATGGAAGGCAGAAAATAGTTTTTCTATCAAATTAAACATCCAAATTATTCTGTTATATTTATTATTAACAGAACAATTATACCACTTTTTAAAAAAGGCAGCAGGCACTTCCATACATCACTGCATTTCTCCCCCAAATTTCCTTTTTAGGTGTTTGAGGGTAACTGAGGGTAACTGTTATTATCATAAATTTTCAAATAAAGAACCTGAGACCAGAGAGGCTAACTGCATTGCTCAAATCAGAGTGGACTCAGCACTGAATTTCTACACCCTCTTAACGCTCCTAACGGCATATTTTTCATTATAATTAGAACAAATTGCAGGGCTCTCTGCATAAGAAAAGGACTGGAATGAATATTAAATGTTAAATATTATTGGCTTTTTGGACTTGGAATGTCCCTGTCTGTGGAAAAGTTCATACTAAAACTAACTTGGATCCAACAATTTTCTGCTACAGGTTAAGGTTGTGCCTGCCCTGACAACATAATTACTAGTAAATTGGTTGAATTAGTAATCTATCGACTTGCAAAATGGAATTCACGTTCACATTTTTGTTATTTTGAAAAGTCTTTTGTCAGCAAATCTGAAGCAGATTTCAGATTCCTTGATTTTTTAAAAAATCAATAACATTGGAAGATGATGTTACTAAAAATTTCTTGAGGAGGTGGCTGGGTTCGTAGAGGCAAGTAGGGTAAGGGAGGGTATGGGAGATGGACATTAAGAGGTCGTGGGTAGAAGCCTATGTGAAGCCAAAAGCCTTTTTCACTCGAGACCTCATGGTCTCACAATTGCATGGCACATTATGGAAGGATCTACAATATATGTGAAGCTGAAGTCCCGAAGGCTAGTCAATAGCCAGAAGACTGGCCTACAAGGACAACAAGACTTTAGAATCTAGAACAACAAACACTTTTTGAAAATGGATCTTGTTAACTGACAAATCCTTTTCCAGCTGAGCGCCTGGGTTGATTTAGGTATGCAAATTTGAGCAGAGTTTTTAAGGAGAGCTGAATTGCTCTACCTCAGAAAGCAATCTCACTGGAGTCCTGGGCCTGGACAGGAATTAGGTGGGGGAAAAAAGGTGGCTTGAGAGACCCAGGCTACCGTGAGCTTCCCCATCACCCATGGTTCATCAGTGGACCTGAAAATGCTGGCTGGGCACTGACTGTTAGTGGGACCTGGAGAAGGGATGGGATGTAGTTTGAAGTCCAGATTAACTTCAGAAACAGTTTGGCAGGTGCACATGAAGGAACTAGAGACGCAGGAGATCATGAGAAAGTAAACCTCTGGGGATGGGCAGGAATTTCAAGGAAGCCCAGTGGGTTCCCGCAATTCATGAAACTGAGCTTTTTGTGTAGCAGCAAGAACTTGAGTTGTTTGTTGAATTACACTAGTAAATGGCATAATTAGTGCTAAAACATGGGTCGTCTAATTCCTGGTTCAATGCTCTTTCACATTATAATGTGTTTGTTTGTTTTTGTTTTTGTTTTTAGATACACAAAGAAATTCCTGGTGGCCAGGGATTTCTACCTTGCAAGACAGCCCAGAGCTTCTTGCCCAGACCAAGAAGCTGTCTAAACAGGAGAAAAAATTTTGGATTCTAATGACCCCCTATGTCAGCACTAATTCTTTTTCAATTTCTCAGTCTGATTTACCCAATTACTTTTAATATTGTCCAATCAGAAAACCACTGTTAGTATAAATCAGATGCAGATCAGATCTGCCTCTAAATCTTAGAAGCAAAGTATGAATTCCAGCCAAGATGTTCGAAGAAACCAGAAATATTAAAGTACTGAAAACATGGAACATCTCGTCACATCAGCCCCGATTTAAACCTCTTTGACCTTAGTGGAGACATTCATTTGCCTGTGAGGGTTATCACTCACAGGGCTGGCTGTATCACAAGGCTCCATTCTCAGAAGGGGAAACCACTTGGGGTTTCATGCTTTACCTGTCACTGTCTTAAAATTCTTAATAATTTTATCTTTGAGTTTGTGTTTTACAAGCGAAGTCCATTGGGACAACAGAAGAAGTACTGGAGGACTGGAGCCCCATTGCGCGTGTGGTTCTACCTCCTGGGGATAGTCTCTTTGCGATCCTGTCTGCTTCCCTGCCTCTGCTCAGTGACCTCTGTCATCTGCCCTGGCAGGAGTCAGGACACAAGTCAGGAAGTCAAGCCCACACCCTGTGCACTGAGCCATGGCTGAGGCCTAAGGCCTGAAACTCTGCATTCACCTCACACACATCCTCATGCCTACAAGTTAGACATCAAATAGCAGATTTAAAAAAAACATCATGACTGATCAAGAAAAAACTTTTTCCTGCTTTTTGAAAAGAGAGCTCACATTTTCATTTTGCACTAGACACCATAAATTATGTAGTTGGCCCGGCTACACAACATTGTGAATGTAATTAATTGTACATTTAAAAATGATTGAAATGTAAAATTTTATATTATATGTATTTTAGCACAATAAAAAAATAAAAAATGCATTCTTAGTAAATACTCCAGTTCATAGCAGAAAACCACACTATCCTTATTTAAGGCAAGTTTTAATAAGACTTTTAGCTTTACTGCCAATATATTTTGATTATTCAATTCTAGCTAATGGAAATAGGACAAAAATAAGTACTCATTGAATTGGGTCAAAGATTTAGTCAGAATCAGAGAACCAATAATTTTGTGAGTCAAGTCAGAGGTGAAAAATTTTAGTATTTTATACTCTCAAGGGTCATTCTTCACTGAATGCTATAAATATCTACAAATACATACCTACATATCTACATATTCCTATATCTACAAGTATAGGAGCCAGTGGCCAAAGGGTTTCTTGGTTCTTATAGTTGTAATTCTTCTGGACAGTAGCAATGTAGTTAGTTGCAAGTCAATACTGAAGGGAAGAACATTCTTAGCAACATCCCTAAGGTGTCTCCAACTCCTTCTCTCTCCCTCCTGAACCACCTGAGGACGTAAACTCATGGCAGCCACAGGCAGATAGATCTTCATTTGGCTTAATCTCCCTCTTCTCTTTCCCTAAATGTCTCCTTTCTCATTGTAAATAATTCAAGTATGGTTTGGGAATTTAGGTGCCTTTGGGGAGTGAATGTTTTTTCCACACAATAATGGTTTCCCACTGAAAATAGGGAAATATTTTTTACTCTGGACACTCCATTGGAATTAATTACACCACTGAAAGGGAAGTAAGATCTCCAGAGTATAAACATTACCAACATTAGAAACACTCATAAAAATTCTGTAGTTCTAGAATTTTCCCCTTTACTCTAAGTTACTAGGATTTGAGATGATTTTCAATGGAAGGCAGAAAATAGTTTTTCTATCAAATTAAACATCCCAATTATTCTGTTATATTTATTATTAATAGAACAATTATACCACTTTTTAAAAAAGGCAGCAGGCACTTCCATACATCACTGCATTTCTCCCCCAAATTTCCTTTTTAGGTGTTTGAGGGTAACTGAGGGTAACTGTTATTATCATAAATTTTCAAATAAAGAACCTGAGACCAGAGAGGCTAACTGCATTGCTCAAATCAGAGTGGACTCAGCACTGAATTTCTACACCCTCTTAACACTCCTAACGGCATATTTTTCATTATAATTAGAACAAATTGCAGGGCTCTCTGCATAAGAAAAGGACTGGAATGAATATTAAATGTTAAATATTATTGGCTTTTTGGACTTGGAATGTCCCTGTCTGTGGAAAAGTTCATACTAAAACTAACTTGGATCCAACAATTTTCTGCTACAGGTTAAGGTTGTGCCTGCCCTGACAACATAATTACTAGTAAATTGGTTGAATTAGTAATCTATCGACTTGCAAAATGGAATTCACATTCACATTTTTGTTATTTTGAAAAGTCTTTTGTCAGCAAATCTGAAGCAGATTTCAGATTCCTTGATTTTTTAAAAAATCAATAACATTGGAAGATGATGTTACTAAAAATTTCTTGAGGAGGTGGCTGGGTTCATAGAGGCAAGTAGGGTAAGGGAGGGTATGGGAGATGGACATTAAGAGGTCGTGGGTAGAAGCCTATGTGAAGCCAAAATCCTTTTTCACTCGAAACCTCATGGTCTCACAATTGCATGGCACATTATGGAAGGATCTACAATATATGTGAAGCTGAAGTCCCGAAGGCTAGTCAATAGCCAGAAGACTGGCCTACAAGGACAACAAGACTTTAGAATCTAGAACAACAAACACTTTTTGAAAATGGATCTTGTTAACTGACAAATCCTTTTCCAGCTGAGCGCCTGGGTTGATTTAGGTATGCAAATTTGAGCAGAGTTTTTAAGGAGAGCTGAATTGCTCTACCTCAGAAAGCAATCTCACTGGAGTCCTGGGCCTGGACAGGAATTAGGTGGGGGAAAAAAGGTGGCTTGAGAGACCCAGGCTACCGTGAGCTTCCCCATCACCCATGGTTCATCAGTGGACCTGAAAATGCTGGCTGGGCACTGACTGTTAGTGGGACCTGGAGAAGGGATGGGATGTAGTTTGAAATCCAGATTAACTTCAGAAACAGTTTGGCAGGTGCACATGAAGGAACTAGAGACGCAGGAGATCATGAGAAAGTAAACCTCTGGGGATGGGCAGGAATTTCAAGGAAGCCCAGTGGGTTCCCGCAATTCATGAAACTGAGCTTTTTGTGTAGCAGCAAGAACTTGAGTTGTTTGTTGAATTACACTAGTAAATGGCATAATTAGTGCTAAAACATGGGTCGTCTAATTCCTGGTTCAATGCTCTTTCACATTATAATGTGTTTGTTTGTTTTTGTTTTTGTTTTTAGATACACAAAGAAATTCCTGGTGGCCAGGGATTTCTACCTTGCAAGACAGCCCAGAGCTTCTTGCCCAGACCAAGAAGCTGTCTAAACAGGAGAAAAAATTTTGGATTCTAATGACCCCCTATGTCAGCACTAATTCTTTTTCAATTTCTCAGTCTGATTTACCCAATTACTTTTAATATTGTCCAATCAGAAAACCACTGTTAGTATAAATCAGATGCAGATCAGATCTGCCTCTAAATCTTAGAAGCAAAGTATGAATTCCAGCCAAGATGTTCGAAGAAACCAGAAATATTAAAGTACTGAAAACATGGAACATCTCGTCACATCAGCCCCGATTTAAACCTCTTTGACCTTAGTGGAGACATTCATTTGCCTGTGAGGGTTATCACTCACAGGGCTGGCTGTATCACAAGGCTCCATTCTCAGAAGGGGAAACCACTTGGGGTTTCATGCTTTACCTGTCACTGTCTTAAAATTCTTAATAATTTTATCTTTGAGTTTGTGTTTTACAAGCGAAGTCCATTGGGACAACAGAAGAAGTACTGGAGGACTGGAGCCCCATTGCGCGTGTGGTTCTACCTCCTGGGGATAGTCTCTTTGCGATCCTGTCTGCTTCCCTGCCTCTGCTCAGTGACCTCTGTCATCTGCCCTGGCAGGAGTCAGGACACAAGTCAGGAAGTCAAGCCCACACCCTGTGCACTGAGCCATGGCTGAGGCCTAGGGCCTGAAACTCTGCATTCACCTCACACACATCCTCATGCCTACGAGTTAGACATCAAATAGCAGATTTAAAAAAAACATCATGACTGATCAAGAAAAAACTTTTTCCTGCTTTTTGAAAAGAGAGCTCACATTTTCATTTTGCACTAGACACCATAAATTATGTAGTTGGCCCTTATTAGATACCTTAGTAATCATAAACTGATGTTATTTTTAGATTCTTAACTAACCCCACACATATGGAAAAATAACTCTGATTTTAATAAAAGTATTATTTGGTTTCAAGAATATTAAACACAAAATCAGATATTAACAGTTTGGCAGAGGGAATAAAAAACCTCTGTATTATTCTTGCCAGAAGGTATCATTAACAATAGAAAGTTTGGACCTGTTGTGACTTAACAATATGATGCATAAAATGGAAAAATGAAATTTTTTTCCACTGAGGCAGCCAGGAAAAATAAATACTTATTTCTCCACAGTAAAAATATTATCACTCTATTTTCTATCATATTAGAGAAAGTTTTTAAAAATCTTGTTATTTCTCTCTAGTGTTGATGTATACATAACTACAGTGCTTTTCCATTATCTAACCGGAACTAGGTTGAAATAGCCATAGCCCAGTGACAACAGAGGAATCAAGAGGAAGTATAAGAAATAGCTTTTTCTTTTTAGTTTTGTATCTGTGTCATGTCTTAACATCTTTCTTACCTTGAGCTTTGCCAAAAGGAGTTCATGATCATGAAGAAGTTTTTTGGTTTCATCTTGACTGCTACCAATTTCTAGAATATTGGGCTGTGATTCAGCCAGCTGAAGTTGTATCCACTTGCCACACTAAAAATAAAAATGAAATGAAATGCACTTTCAGTTCCTCTTGTTTCTTCCCCTTCACCCTTCTTTTTCTTTTCTTTCTTTCCTTTTTTTTTTTTTTTTTTTTTTTTCTTTTCTTTCTTTCCTTTTTTTTTTTTTTTAGTTCCAGTTACACTGTGAACACTTAATTTTTTCCATAGAGATGGGTCTTAATAAATTGAAAAATGAATCTAGGTCTAATATTAATCCATGATTAGCCTTTTCTTTTTTTAATTCTTGAGATAAATTATTTTTTCTTGGCATATTAGATTTAAATCTAAAATTCCCTAATGAAGAACACACACAATAGATTATGTATTATTGAATATTACAAAGTTACAAAATAATTCATGTAATTGTACATTCTTTCACTCACAAAACTGAATTTCATAAAAATAGTGAAATTCTATTCAGGCAAGTAGGATGCAAACTTTAGGCTGAATAGTGTCTTTACATTGACCTCGCTGGTTCAACCAGAAAGAACAAACAGCAGATGAAACAACTGATTTGTATCTTATTTTAAAGTTAAAACATAACATTTTCCAACTTTTGTTGTTGAGTAGTCAATGAAGTGTATAGGAAAATGTCAATAAAATTAGACGTGTGTGATAACTGCCATTTGAGAGCAGCCAACTTATTTTCCACACTCAGGACTCCTTCACTGCTCTAAGACATAACTGATCACTGCATTTGCTGAGGAACTGCTTTTCTAAGAAGCAACAATTGATTAAGCAAGATGAACCACTAACAGGCACATGCACGTGGATAAATGAATTGCTGAAGAGAATGAGAACAAGTATGTTTATTCTAGATAATTAGTGTCCTGAAAACATTAGGAAACAAGAGGCACACACAGGTCAGACATAGGCACTTCTATTCCTTTAAGATGGATTGTGCGCTTTGAATATTTTATATGGGACGGCAGTGAGTTAAGGAGCTGGGGAGGGGAAAAAGAGGGAACAATCTTAGAAACACACTTCAATTAAAATAAGTTTCCAGTGTAATTTTAGAAGTTTTTCTTTTTACTGTCAATCCACTTCTGATTCTCCTATAATTTATTCCATATGTATTACTCCTCACCCTGCTCTAAGAAATGTTTCATATTTGACGGGGGGAAAAGTTAACTTTTTTTTTTTAAAACAGTGAGCTTGCCTCTTTTCTCTCCCTGCCAAAATTTGCAGATACTCAAAGCATCATAAAATCACATGCAAAATTTCAATTTTTGCTACTTCTGCTTCAGGCTTTTTTCCAAGTCCACTCATTGCCTTTGAAAAAAATGAGATGGCGAGGAAATCAGCAGAGGTCCTGTTTATGTGGGACCAAGTCTCAACAGCTCTGGAAAATGGCCTCACTAGGAACACTTTGTATTCAGTGCTTGTAGAGTAAATCGTCTTGCTCAATGTCAAGTGCTGCTTTCCTGTTATAATTTCCACATTAACATAAAATTGACAGAATTAAGTGAAATTAAGCAGGCCCTGTTGTCCGTGCTCTAACAAAAGGCCAAAAAAGTCATTCAATTAAGCCTGAAAGTAACTGACTGGTGAGTACCAGCTTGTTTGCTGGATCCCCTTCATTAAACAATGAATTCCTTAGGTGGTGAATTGTCTAAATCCAAGCATAAGGCTTCAGGGGGTTTTGTAGGACACTTTCATGGGAAATAAAATCATGGATGTCTTCTTCAATCTAAAGATGTGTGATCATCTTTGCAAATGGGCAAATTATTTGACATAAAACATGTCATAAAACATAAGCCCCAAGTGGCTTCGACTTCCTGCAGTTAAGAGCATATTGACGCATGTCCTTTGTACCTTCCCTGGCAGAGTCTTCATTCCCCCAACGATGTGACAAGGTTTAACTAGTGTTTTTATCATGTGAAATCCAGTGCTCAGGAGGGCACACATCAGAGCATCTTATTAGGTGCTCTCTGTGCTCCATCATGCTCAAGACAACACCACTCCTTATCTGTTAAGATCTTCCTCTTCCCTCCTCCATCACATTCACTCTCAAAAATCACAAATATTTCATAGGTCTGCTTGACTCTTCAGCCTGGCAATTATGAACTTATAATCTCGAATGCCTTGCCTTTAAAAACCAAATTGAAAGTATATGATATGTTTTTTTCTTCTTTTTTCTTTTTTTAACAAAGCTGCTGTAGATGTTTTCTGCTAAATAAAAGAGAAACTATAGTAAGTGGCTGAAACTTAACAGAGGTTTCTCTTAGCTGCCGCTTTAAGAAAGTAATACGATGTACTCACTGTGTTATCTTCTACATGCCGCGTACTACTGATTGTGTGGAATGTTCTTTAAAATTACCTACACACAGCAAGAAGCCCACAGCCACACAGAAAAGAGAAAGTTGTTAGCTTACCTTTATGACGGCTATAACAATTTTAGAGTCCCCAGCCTGCACAGCTACTGAACTGACTGTCGTTGTAGAAAACTCCACTCCCAGACTTCCTTGGCTGGACATGGTGCTTTAGAATCAGAGTTTATACTTTGGGCAGCCTCCGTACAGATGTGTGTCTGCTAGTCATTTCAGAAGGCAACCACCGGGGTTACTTGGATTCATTCAGGGGAAGAGCTCAGCTCGCACTGATTACTCTGCCAAAAGGAAAGAACAGGAGGTTAAAAATAGACAACCCCATTGAGTTTATCATGAGAGAGAGAGAGAACTGGAGAGAATCGCCACACCCCTAGTATGGTAACACTAAGAGCCTGTTATTTTTGCCATTATCTTAAATGTGAAGAGCAGCTTCTAGCTCTCTGCCTATCAGCTGATGTTTGACAGCAAATGGAAAAAA
>NW_011888783.1:12064113-12085810 GCF_000151845.1 Pteropus vampyrus | reverse complement strand
GTTGAGGGTGCTTCAATTTTTTGTTTGGACCAACTATTTGCTCAAGCAGGCTCCTTTTGCTTGAGCAAATAGTTGGTCCAAACAAATCAAAACAAACTGAATGAAACCAGTTTTCACTAATTGCCCTCAAGAAAGGCCAAGAGTTGACAACTTTGTCACATGATATCCACACCCAAAACTAAAATGTTCAAAGGAGCACTGCTTAAGTTATTGTGTACATTGCCAATCAGTACAGCAAACAGTGACCCACACCCAAAATACACAGTACTTTCACCCAAAGTTAATCCTGTTGTTAGAAACTCAGTTCCTATCATAAATTGCATGAAGGCCCTCAGGAGAAGGGAACTTTTAGCAGTTGGCTACAAAGATCATGACTAGGGAAAAAGTGGCTATGTCCACAGAGCCCCACTTAAGATGGATGATTGTGTAAAGGGTGTGGAGGGCAGAGTGGAATTTGTGAGACTGAAGCCCCACACAAAGGGAAAAGGAGAAGAGAGATGGAAAGGAGAGAATACATGGGTGAAAATCTGATTAGTTCCAATGTTGAAGGGCAAAGGGAATTAGAAATAGTTTAAGATTTTCTTAGAAGATGAATCCAGCTGCTTAGCATCAAAGATGGTCCTTTTTTTGAGCACAGATGACCTTTCTCTCTGTTAATTAGATGAAGCATGAATTTAAGTACTTTCTGTCTAATTTTTTTTTTAATTCAAATTTATGGCTTTAAAATATTCGAAAGATTTGAATCACTTTTTCTCTCCTTCTCTTACTGTTTTTTTTTTTCCTTTTCAACTTTTTAGTCCTCCCCTTACAGAAGCTGTTGATCAGACCTCTCTATCCACATCAAACTCATTTAGAACATTGGCCTGTGTTCTGCATCTAGCATAATATTTAATTACCAATTGAATCATTAACTCTGATAAGCAGTTTGGAGAATAGTTGGTATAAAATATACAATACCAAAGAAATCAGTACACTATAAACAAATGGATTTTTTAAAGCTTTTTAAGTTACAACTTGTTTAAACTCTGCCTTCTCTATCTTAACAACAATAACGAAAAGCCTCTCAGAACAAAACAAAACAGAAAACCTTACAGGATTCTCATATAGAAGCTCTTGCAGAGGTTATTATGCCTTCTGTTTAATCCTCTGGGAAATGCCTGTTTTTATACCAGCTGAATTTTAGTGAAATATCCTCCATGGGGAATCAAAATGCTATAACTAGATTCTGTTGAGTTGCAAATAGCACTTTTTCGTCTCATTTTTTTTTATTATTGTAGAATACACGTAACAAAATAAATTACCATCTTAAGTATTTTAAGTGTGCAGTTCATGATATTATATACATTCATAATAATGTGCAACAATCACCATCATCAATCTCCATAACTCTTTTATGCTTGTAAAACTGAAACTGTACACCCATTAAACAACAACTCCTCATTCACCTCTTCCCCAGCCCCTGGAAATGACCATTCTACTTTCTGTTTCTGTGATTTTGGCTACCCTAAGTATCTCATAAGTAGAATCATAGAGTATTTGCCTTTCTGTGACTGGCTTATTTCCCTTAACATAATGTCCTCAAGGTTCATCCGTGCAGTAACATATGTCAGAATTTCCTTCCTTTTTAAAGGTGAATAATATTCCATTGTGTGTGTGTGTGTGTGTGTGTGTGTGTGTGTGTGTGTACATTTTGCTTACTTATTTATCCATTGATGGACACTTGGGTTGCTTCCATGTTGTAGCTATTGTAAATAACGCTGCAATGAACATGGGTGTACAAATGATCTCTTTAATATTCTGCCTTCAATTCTTTCGGGTATATACCCAGAATTGGAATCACTGGATGATATAATTCTATTTTTGATTTTTTGAGGAAATAATGCACTGTTTGCCACAGTGGTAAATAGTACATTTTAATGAAATATAGGTAGCAAGAAGTATGAAAAGTTTATCATATGATTATTTTTTGGATCTGTCTATAGTTATGCCATTAAAACAACATAATGGAGTAAATGTGTGGTCTGCTCATTTTTTCATCCTTAATGTTTGTCTTACTCAATATTATTGATTAAACTGTGTTCGACTTTATAAAAATAAATAAGATAGACCTGATATAAATAATCCAAATGAGTCTATTTATCCATATTAAAAATTCAAGGCAAAACTTTCTCTGCTATTACCAGCAGAGACATTTACTACCATTTAGTGACAGCTAATTTCATGCCAGGAACCGGGATAGGTGCTTTTTATTCTTTTTTGCATTTAATCCACATAATAAGACTGGAAAGACCTATTTTCCTGACTTTATAAATCACTCTCTCTCACACAAATACACACACACACACACATACACACACACACAAACACAGTGATTCACTGATTCCTGTCACCTCTGACCCAACTTTTTCTGCCTGGTTTCAAAGCTATCTATGATCTGGCCCCCTCCTACCTGCCCAATGACAAATACCATTATTCTCAGGCTGCAATGATCATCCTTGTTCTCTACTTTAATTCAGTTCTATCCAGGAATCGCACTCCTTTCTTCCCTTTATTTATCTAAATTCCTTCCATTGCTTAAAATAAAGTATCAACTCATTTTAAAAGTTGAAATATCTACTTATACATCTCTTCAAACTTTAGTTGTAACTCAAAATTTAATAATTATATTCTGGTATTATAAGCTCATATTATTTCCTAATTATTTCACTTCCATTAGTATTATTTCTCAACTAGATTTAAGCTCTTTATATAAAGGAGCCATGTCTCAATGTTTGTTTTTTTTATTTTTGTTTTTGATCTTTGCAGACCACTTCATAGGGTCATTGTAGAGACTAAAAGAGTTGCTTCACATAAAGTGCTTGAGATGACCTGGCATTTAGCAAATGCTATATATGGAGCACAGCACTAGGCATTTATTAGCACAGAACTGCTGCTAATAAATATTGGCTGACTGATTGAATTACATTAGCTATATAGAAAAAATGATAGTTTTCATACAACTCATTCATTATTTATTTATGCAACCAATAGTTATTTAACATTTGCTACATTCCAGGCACTTACACATTGTTTGGGGTTATAGAAGTGAGTGAAGTCCCTACCCTTAAAAAGGTGACATTCCAGTAAGAAAAGATAGATCATAAACAATAAAATAAATAACCAAGATAAAAATACTATGATAAAAGCTAAGGGAAAAACAACTAGTAGTGGTTAGAGTAGATTGAATCCAAAAGGTTACATTTATAATTTGCGAAAGAAAACAGGAAATACTTTTAGGTTTTCTAGTGGAATACAGAACTAACAGGAATAATAAACTGAAAATGATTATAAAATAACAACAACAAATAAATCACACAATATGGTAATGGCAATGGGTTAGGGGCTCTGAAACCAGATTGCCTTAATGTATCTGTGCCTCAGTTTCCTGGTTGCAAAGTGTGCATAATGGGAATACCAATATCGTAAAGGTTTTTTTGGAAGATTAAATAAAATAATATTTGTAAAACACTTAAAATAATACTTGACATATAGGTGGTATACTGATAGTTATATATTATTATTTCTAAGACAACAGCATCTGTTAAGGGATTTCCTAAATCTAGTAACTGCCACAAAATTTGAAATAAAATTTTTAAATTAAGTTGAATTAAAACACATGGTAGGCCACCCAAGTGGATTAAATATGTTAGAAAGACATGAAATATGCATCACCGGGGAGGAAATTATCTCATTATGATCAGATAGTAAAAACATTTCAGCGAGTCATCATTTCTAGAATATCATCTTTACCATTCGCTTTAGCTAAAATTTCCTTAACTCATTCTTTATATTATGTGATACTCCTCCTGGCACCTCTCTAATCTTAGTGAAGACATTCATTTGCCTATGAGGGTTATTAACCTTGTAGAATACAAGCATTTTCACTTATTTTACGAGCATTCTCACTTAATTGCCATCCATAAGTAAATGGAAGCTGCTCTTTCCTCTTAGAACAGTCTCCATTCTAGCTATCGACTTCTTCTATGCATGTACTCATTTGTTCATTCACCGAGTATGATTAAATGCCTACTAAGTGTCAGGCACTTTTCTAGATGCCAGGCAAACAGCAATTAAAAAAAAAAATGTTTATCCACTGATGGAGCTTGTCTTCTGGTAGGAGAAACAGAATCAATTAGGAAACAAACAAAAAGTACATATATAATTATGTTGGAATGTAATAAATGTTATGAAGAAAAATAAGGCAGAGTAAGAAGGAGAGAGTGAAGGAGGAGAAGGATATTATTTTAGGAAGGAGTCAGGCTTTCCTGAATAGATGAGATTTGAGGATTAAGTTGAAAAGAGCAAGATATTCAGATATCTATGGGAAGAACATTCCAGGTGTCTGGGGCATGCATGTATATTTGAAAAGTATTCATAGGCAGATGTGGTTATAGCTAAGTGAGGATTGAGAAAAGAGGACACTGATAGAATGAGTCTGTGAGGTAGTAGTGCTAGTTCATGTAAAGTGTTCTAGGTAGGTGCCTCTGTGTCTGCTTTGCTTGGAACAAGCATGATTTTCACTTGTTGCCCTGGCATAGTTACTCTTAAGGCCCCTTTCATTTTCAAAATCATCTCTTTTGGATAATAAATTAGGTGGTAATCCTGCTCTTAAGGCAACATAAAGACTTGGATTTTATTCTGAATGAGATGGGGCATTATTGGAGGGTTGTTATCCAAGGAATGACATCATCCGACTTAACTTGTTAAAGGAACTCCGTGGAGGAGAGACTGTAGGAATAGAATGAAAGCAGAAGGCAGGATGAATTCTACTGCACCTAAACCACAGATGACAACACAATGCTCTTTCGGGATCTTCTTTTATGGATACTTAAGTTTTTACTTAAGAAGAATAACATACCCAAATATCATGACTCCTTTTAGCAGTTTTAACATTCTTGTACATTGACTTCCATAGATTTCCTTACAGTTAAACTCATTTAATGACATATAAGCCTTTAGCTTCTCCATAAGACCTGGAAGAATAATTATTAACAAGTGACATCTATATCCAGTAAAATTTCAGTTCAAACCAAACCAAACCAAAACAAAACAAAACAAAACAAAACAAAACATGAGCAAGTTCAAAGAATACTTAGCTTGGTCAAAGATCAAAGGTGGCTATATTTATTATAATTTTAAGCAATGTTTTACCAAAAATGATGTGAGAAATGATATTAATACTTGCATAATTATTATGTACATCTTTTCTTGAAAATTCTCTAAAGCAATGTATTATTTGGAAAACTACCAATTATATGTGTTAAACAGTAAATGTGGCAATTATTGATTTGGGAAAACTTTCTGAATGGGAGAAATTCACACGATACTTCAAGCTGGAAAATATTTTTTAAAAATCACTGCAGAACTTTCATGGGTGAAGTTTATTTTTTAAATGTTAACTCATAAGTCTTCCTACTTGTGTTGAGCTGTGTACTTAGGCTCAACGTAGCAGGGTTCTCATCCCGATATAATTCCTCTTAACATAATGAAGTGCCCTGAGAGTTACCCTTCAGAAGGGAGGGCGATTGTATGAGAAAACAGGAGTCTTAGCCAACTTGACTTTGGAAAATTACATTTTCTTTCTTTTTCTTTACTGTTGCTAAATTCCAGTTGAGGCTGAGAACTTCCACCCCAGAGGAATCCCAAGGGAGGCTTCCAGAGCAGCATTAGTTCCAGTTGCTAGGGAGGCCAGCAGTGACACTGAGGATGAGCGGTCACTTTTCTAAGCAGCTATAATTTTTGTCAAAGAAGGAAAAAATAATATGAAACTCAAGGACACAAAAATTAGAAACCCTAAACAGGATGGTATTATGCATGAATTCTAAGCAGAAATTATGTAAAAAGTTGAAAAAAGTTAAAATATATATATATATACATATAAGGTTTTATTCAGAAACACTAAGACATACATAAAGAACTTAATACATATGTATATATTTGTATAATAATAAACGTTTGCAGATATATATTATGTATTTTAAGACTCTTAAATAGTGTTATGATAGTTTTCTCAGCTGTTTGCGAGTGATGTTTCATGATTTACTGATAGTTTATTGGCATTAGTTTAATGACAAAGCCATGTTTTACAGAATTCGACCACAGATTATATTTTTTAAAACTTAACTGTTTCTAAAAATTTTCTGTATGGATTTCAATATCTGCATCATCATTCCAGATAAGAACACCTCACATCAATGTTCAGACACAGAAGTTCCTCGCTTTGGGAAACTTCGTTTGTTAATATATCACTCACCCAAATCATGGAACCTACATGAAAGGCAATGATCGCTGAGAATGTCCGGAAGGATAAAAGAAGTTACTAACACCTGCAGGAAAAAAGATATTCATATACTCAGGCTTTCAGGAAAAACAGGAAACAAGATGAGAGAAACCCACAGAAACCTGGAAATCAAAAATGGAAACAAAACTAGCAGGTCATTTGTGCCCCACCCTACACAACTCACACCACCATAAGCCGACTGGTTTCCCATCACAAATTCTTCCCTCGTAAAGGAAGGACTTCAAAAGCAAAGTCAATTTACTTGAGGTTTAGATTCTGCTTCAGGCATGTCACTGCCATAGCTCCTGATAACAGGGTAAGCTGATAGCCTCACAACAAATGTTTGCTGATCACCCACCTGCACAGGCCCCAATTTCCTTTATCAGAATCATCCTCATTAAATCCCCTTAGAGCTGTAAAATTTGTAACCATTTACTCTGGTTAGGCCTCTCAACAACTTTGTACTCCAGTCAGAGCAGGACTATTATTTCTGTCATATGAGTTGGAGAATTGAGGCAAGAGAAATTCAGTGGCTTATTTAAGTTCATAAAGAGAGTGAGTCAAGAGCCCAGCTACTTCTCTCTTAGTCTCTTGCTCCAATTCCACAGGGACTAAATTCTTCTACTCTAATGTAAGATCAAAAATTATACAGATATCTATACACACCTGTCACTCAGTTAGTCCATGTTTGAGCACTTCCTGGACAGAGCCCTCGAAGTCAGAACAGTATACCAAGCACTCTTAAAAAGCAACAGCAGAAGTCCGACACTGCAAAGCTGTTCTGTTTTCCCCACCTAGAAACTAAAGATAAAATACACATGAAGAATTCTGACAAGAAAGCTTTATAACATAGGAAATATACCAAGCCAAAATGTCCTGGAAATGAGAAGAACCCTCTTAAAGAATTCCTCAAGTCAATATGAGCAATGAAAATACAGAAGTTTCATACACGGTTATAAATTAACATTATAAAAAAACTGCTTTGGGTTTGTGTCATCGTTCTTCCCACTTCTTGTTTTGATTAAAATGAAATCAATACAGGCAAATAATGTTCGAGAAAAGAACCAAAAACTTACTTACAACAGAGTAAGGAAATCCTCTCCAATAAATAATGCTGGGAAAATTGGAAAGCCACATGCAAAAGAATGAAACTAGACTGATATTTGTCACCATACACCAAAAATAACTCAAAATGGATCATAGATCTGAATATAAGACCCAAAACAATAAATAACATTGAAGAAAACATAGGTACCAAACTCATAGATCTTGGATTTAGAGAGGATTTTATAAATTTGACCTCAAAGGCAAGGGATGTAAAAGCAAAAATAAATGAATGGGATTATATCAAACTAAAAAGCTTCTGCATAGCGAAAGAAGCCATCAACAAGACAAAGAGGCAACTATCTGAATAGGAGAAGATATTTGCAAACAACACTTCTGATAAGGGTCTAATATCCAAAATATAAAAGAACTCATACAACTGAACAATAAGAAACAATCGGTCCAATCAGAAAATGGGCAGAGGACCTGAACAGACATTTCTCCCAAGGAGACATACAAATGGCCAACAGACATATGAAAGATGCTCAACCTCACTAGCCATTAAGAAAATGCAAATCAAAACCACAATGAGATACTACCTCACACCTGGCTATCATCAACAGGAGAAGTTATAACAAATATTGGAGAAGTTGTAGGGAAAAAGGAACCCTAATACACTGCTGGTGAGAATGTAAATTGGTATAGCCACTATGGAAAACAGTATGGAGGTTCCTCAAAAAATTAAGAATAGAATTACCATATGACCCAGCAATCCTTCTCGTGGCTATCTACCCCCAAAACCCTGAAAACTTTTATCTGCAAAGATATATGCACCTCAAGGTGCATATATCTTTGGTGGCCAAGGCATGAAAACAACTAAAGTATCCTTCAGCAGATGATTGGCTAAAGAAGACACGATACATATACACAATGGAATCTTACTCAGCCATATAAGAAAAGATGAAATACTGCCATTTGTGACAACATGGATGGATCTTGAGATTACCATGCTAAGTGAAGTAAGTCAGAAAAAGTTGAGAACCATATGATTTCACTTATGGCATATAAAACTGAAAGCAACAAACATGACACATAAGCAGATACTCATGGACACAAACAATAGTTTAGTGGTTAACAGAGGGAAGGGGGAAGTAGGAAGGTAGATAGGAGTAGAGGGGGTCAAATATATGATGATAGAAGGAAATTTAACTTTGGGTGGTGAACACACAATGTAACACACATATGACATATTACTGAATTGTACACTTGAAACCCATATGATTTTATTAACCAATGTTACCCCAACAAATAAAAAATAAAATCACATTATTATGAAGTTATCACGTAAAAGAATGGAAATAAATTCTTCTAGTAACATTCACTATAGGATCGTTTAGTGATTTGTAGAGCCATTTGTATGAATTATGTATTGATATTCGTTTTTCCTATAAACATGCAACAAAAGCATCTGCTATTCAAATATCTGTTTACATTCTATTTTATGTACTTTTAACTTCTCAGGTTCCTAATTCTATGTTCCCAATTCCCCCATCCCTTACACAGGCAAATATAAATAAAAATAATTAAGATATGTGATTTCCTTGGATTTTCATTTTTCTACATACCTCACTGGTATTTCAGAAAAAGAAAATGAAGAAAGAAAATAGCTATATTTAGCATTAATTTTGAAATTTACCAGTATGTAAACACTCTATCTTTATTTGCCATTTTTCACTGGATTGCTAATGGTATATCAGGGACTGAATTGTGTTGTAATATTAAGTAGGCCTTTAAAATAGGTGTTTTGAAAAAAACATTGAAATTCCCAAGAGATGTCTGAAGATACTTTGAGGTATCACAAACTTTAGACTTAAAATATTAGTATTTTCATTATTTAGTTTTCCACCCTTATTGTTATGTAATTGACATATACATTGTATAAGTTTAAGGTGTACGATGTGTTGATTTGACCCGCTTACATACTGCAAAATGATTATCACTGTAGCATTAGCTAGCACCTCTATCACAAAACGTAATTACCACTTTTTTTGCAGTGAGAATACTTAAGATTTACTTTCTTAGGAACTTTCAAGTATATAATACAGTATTTTTCACTATAATTATCATGTTATACATTAGATCTCCAGAACTTATTCATCTTCTAATTAAAAGTTTGTACCCTTGCCCCCATCTCCCAGCCCCTGGTAACCACCATTTTATTCTCTATTTCTACTAGTTTGCCTCGTCTTAGATTCCAAATATAAATGATGTCATGTAGTATTTGTCTTTCTCTGACTTATTTCATTTAGCATATTGCCCTCAAGGTCCATCCATGTTGTCACATACGGATTTCCTTTTTTCTCATGGCTGAATAATATTCCATTGTGTGTGTACATCTTTATATGTACATATATCACATATTTATATATATTTATATCCTTTTTCATGCATATATCACCTCATTTTTTATACATTTGTCCATTGACAGATATTTGGTTGTTTCTATATCTTGGCTATTGTGAATAATGCTGCAATAAACATGGGAGTGCAGTTATTTCTTCAAGATCCTGTTTTCATTTCCTTTGGATATATACCCAGAATGTGATTGCTGGATCATTTGCTAGTTCTATTTTTAATTATTTGAGGAAACTCCATATTGTTTTCCATGGTGGCTACATCAACTTACATTCCCACCAGTGGTGCACAAAGAATCCTTTTTTTCCATATCCTCTCCAACACTTATCTTTTGTCTTTGATGACAGCCAATCTAACAGGTGTAAGCTTATATCTCATTGTGGTTTTGATTTGCATTCCCCTGCTGATTAGTGATGTTGAGCGTCTTTTCATGTATCTGTTGTTCATCTGTATGTCTTCTTTGGAGAAATGTTTATTCAGTTCTCTGCTTATTTTTTAATTGGAATTTTTCTTTTTTTTTTGCTATTTGTATAAGTTCTTTATATACTTTAGATATTAACTACTTATCAGATATATGCTTTGCAAATGTTTTCTTTTATTTCTTTTATTTTATAGGTTGCTTTTTCATTTTGTTTCTTTTGCTATACAGAAACTTTTTAGTTTGATGTAATCCCACTTACTGATTTTTGCTTTCGTTGCTTGTTTTGGTGCTATATCTAAAAATCATTGCCAAGACCAATGTCAAGGGACTTTTTCTCTAAATTTTCTTCTAGGAGTTCTATGGTTTCGGGTCTGTAATCCATTATCAGTTAATTTTTGTGAGTAGTATAACATAGTGGTCCAATCTCATTTTTCCATATGTGGTTATCGATTTCCCCAACACTATTTGTTGGAGAAACTATCTTTACCCCAATGAGTCTTCTTAGCTTCCTTGTCATGTTTTAGTTGACCATATTCAGATGTTTACATCTGGGCTCTCAATTCTGTTCCATTGGTTCTACGATAGCACCATATTGTTTTGTTTACTATAGCTTTATGGTACAGTTTGAAATGAAGAAGTGTAATGCCTTCAGCTTTGTTCCTTCTCCAGGATTATTCTGACTATTTGGGGCCTTTTGGGGTTATATAAATTTTTTTAGTTTTTTTTCTATTTTTGTGAAAAATGCCTTGAATGGGGATTACATTGAATCTATAGATGGCTTTGGGTTGTATGAACATTTTAACAATTCTTTCAATCCATGAACGATGGACATATTTCCATTTGTTTGTCTTCAATTTCTTTCATCAAAGTCTTATAGTTTTCAATGTACAGATCTTTCACTCCTCAGTTAAATTTATTCCTGTTTTGTTGTTTTTGATATTGTGAATAAAATTTTTTCCTTTTTAAATATTTTGTTGCTGTATAGAAACACAACTTATTTTTGCATGTTGATTTTATACCCTGCAACTTTATTGCATTTATTGATTAGTTCTAATAGTTTTTTAGAGTCTTTAGGGTGTTCTATATATAAGATCATATCATCTACAAAGACGATTTTACTTTTTTCTCATTTGGATATCTTTATTATTTTTTTATCATGAAAGGACAAAGAGATTGCTCTGACTAGGACTTCCAGTACTATGTGGTGAGAGTGGGCACCCTTGTCTTGTTCCTATTAGAGTAAAAGCTCTCATTTTACCACTATGATATTAGCTGTGGGCCTGTCATACATGGCCTTTATTATGTTGAGGTATGTTCCTTCTATGCCAAATTTGTTGAGAGATTTTATCTTTAAAAGAAGTTATATTTTGTCAAATGATATTTCACTATCTGTTGAGATCATGATTTTTGCCTTTCCTTCTATTAATATGGTGTATGCCATTTGTCGATTTGCGTATGTTGAATTATCCTTGCATCCCAGAGATAAATCATGCTTGATCATGATGTATGATCCTTTTAATGTGCTGTTGAATTTGGTTTGCTAATATTTTGTTGAGAATTTTTGCCTCTATATTCATCAGGGATATTGGACTAGTTTTCTTATAGTGTCATTATCTAGCTGTGGCATCAGAGTAATTATAAAATGAGTTTGGAAATGTTCCCCCCTCTTTAATTTTTTGGAAGAATTTGAGGATTGGTATTAATTCTTTAAATGTTTGGTAGTATTTATCAATGATGGCATCTGGTGCTGAACGTTTACTTTTGGGGAGTTTTTTTATTATCGATCTAATCCCCTTATTTGTTATTAGACCATTCAGATTTTCTATTTCCTCATGATTCAGTCTTGGTAGGTTCTATGTCTCTAAGAGTTTATCCACTTCTTCTAGATTATTCACTTTGTTGGCAAAAATTGTTCATAGTAGTCTCTATGATCCTATTTCTGTGGTATCAGTGGTGATATGTCCTCTTTTGTTTCTTATTGAGTCTTCTTTCTTATTGTCTTAGCCTAGCTGAAGATTTGTGTTTTGTTCATCTTTTCTATTTTCTTTTTTTTCTGGTCTTCATTTATTTCTGCTCTGATTTTTGCTATTTCCTTTCTTCTCCTAACTTTGGGCGTAGTTTATTTTTATCTGCTCCATAAGGTATAAAATTAGGTTGTTTTGAGATCTTTCTTTTTCTTAGTCTAGGCATTTACCGTAGTAAACATCCTTGTTAGAACTGCTTTTGTAATATCCTATAGATTTTGGTATGATGTGCTTCCATTTTCATTGGTTTTAGGATTTTTTTGATTTCCCTTTGATTTCCTCTTTGACTCATTGGTTGTTCAGGAGATTCTTCTTCTTATTTTTAGAACCACTTTTGCCTACCTTGGTTGTTAGGTACATGGACAGGATGGAAGAGTGATTTGGCTGTATCATCAATCACTCATAGATCATAGGTAGATTTGGTTGTATGAGACAAACAGGCTAGGTCAAATAGATGGTAGAACTTGTAAACAAATATGGTTAAACAAGAAATTTGAGTTATTACTGCAATGTGATAATCCCCTCTCACCATTGGCATCCACAGACTGGTTAGTCTTGACTAAGTAACATGGGACATTTCAATCAAACCCAAGGATGGAATCAAATTCACTTTTTAAAAACAAAACTTTGAGATCAAGGAACTAGAAAGAAGCTCTTTAATTCAGAAAGCACACTCAAGAGGTGAAAAGTACACATTTTATTGAAAACCTCTTCTCAGAATTCCATCTCCTAACTACATTTGGATTTGCACATTTTTCAGATTAAACAGACTAGTTCAGGAAGAACTGCAAGGTAGAGGTCTGTTTTTGTGCCCTCACACTCTTCTGTTCTCTCCTGGTCTCCTCTGCCAGAATGTACACAACCTACTGTGGGCTCCTTGCCTCAGTGCCATGCACGTCTTCCCTGGGTAAGCAGTCCCTGCTAGAGGGCTGTCTCTTAACCTGTGTTAGTTGACACTGACTTAAAGTATGGTCCCTTCTAAACACATCTGCATTTAGAAGGGAGTCTTGACAAGAAGAGATGGTGTTTTTACATCTAGAGTATGGACCCCGTAAAGCAAACCTGTAGCCTTGTCCATTTCTCTCGTATCACCATACTTGTATTCCTTAAGGAAAAGCCCCCTAAAAGGGTCAAATGTATAAAGCTTGTCAATTTCCAAATTTAGAAATTCTGAATTCCTGGTAGCCATTCTGGAGCTATTATTTATAATATAATTAATTGTTGTTTTAAATATAACTAATTTTGTTCTAATATGCTTCCTCCAGCCCCAAGCACACATTCACCCTTTAAGTCTCCCAAAAAAGGACTTCTTGGTAGGAACAAAAGAAATTTAACCGCTACCTATTATGATGAGAACCTAATAATTTCTGACAATGTAGGACTTAGAGCCCTAAATTTCTGTGCCAAGTCTGTAGGAAGGTGGGATAGAGAAGTTGGCGGAGAAGGAAGAAGCACAAAGCAAAAGGTATTTAACCTATCTTCTAAGATTACAGATTATTTCAGAATAAAGAAGTTACATTTTTGTTTTAATCAAAGATTTTAGAAAATATTGTTAGTAAAAATCGAAAGTTTTACAAAAGATAATTTGAAGATTCAAAGATGCAGGATTCATTAGAGTATGTTAGAGACCAGTATGATTTATTTCTCCCTAGACTTTATGAACCACCTTTATTAATGGAAACCAAACTTATTATCCAAAGTGATAACATGTCAAATAAATACATATCAAAATCTGCTGCCATTATAGTTTTTAACATTTTTATTGCATTTACAAAGTATAGAACATTATAAGGATTTACAGTAGAAGCCAAATATCCCAGCCCTTAAAATTTGAATAAGAAAAATTAGATGAACCATACATAAATATCTTTGAACATGTGCACTGGAAATAAATATGATTATAATTTTACAGGCTTTTACAGGTAACTGCTATATGTAATAGAGCAGACGGGAAGAGTAAAACACAGTAGATAATAAAGTCACTAGGGTGTGAAATAACTGTAGCTGGGTGGTACTGAATAAAAAGACAACACTGAAAATATGATTTGTAAATGATAAAATGTCCTGCAAAAACATAGCTATCCCCTATGCGCAACTGTGAGGTAGAATTCTTCCCAGTTTTCTGGTTTCTTGACCACTATTTGGGGGAATTCCCCATCCAGACGGTACTCTCTCACATTGCTGTGCCTGGGACTTACTAGGAGTACATTTTTTTTTTTTTTTTAACTACCCATTCTGCTCTCATTGAACAGAAATAATCTTTTCTATTCAAGTATCAGTCTTACTTTACCTACTAAAAATGGGTGGCAAAAGGTAGTAAGATAAACAACGCAGTGCTTTTTCTTCTAGCTAATATATCACAATGCTTGGATAAATGCTTTAATCTTTCAGAGTGAAGCTAATGCTAAAATTCCTGGTACAGGAAACCCTTGGGATGCTGTTTTGGGCAGAAAGGTATTTGCTTCCCTCAGATAACACCAACTGCCAACCATGAACAATGTCATCTCTATTCCAACTCACTTCTAACATTTCGAATATGGATCATAAAAATAGTTTACACCTTTCTACACATCTAAAATATAGTGAAAACCCAAGACACAGTACAACCACATTGGGAAAAGGTATGGCAGTTTCTTTTAAAACTACCCTATGATACAGAAATTCTAACCCTTAAATATTCACCCAAGAGAAATGAAAGCCCATGTTCACATGAGACTTAAGTTAACAATAATCATAGCAGCTATAATCGCCAATACTGGGAACAGCCCAGGTATTCATAAATAGGAAAATGGATAAATAAAGGGCACAATAGCCATACAACGGATTACTACTCCACAACAAAAAGGAATGAACTACTAATACCCACAACAACATGAATAAATCTCCAAAACATGGTACTTCTAGAAAGATTATATGCTGCATGATTCTATTTACAAAGATCTAGGACAGACAAATCTGATTTATAGTAGAAAAAAGAACAATGGTTGCCTTTGGGGGAGTAGGGTGGGGAAAAGGATAGACTAGAAAGGGCAATGTGGGAATTTTCTACTAACATTTTGTATTCAGTAGCACTTGTATGTATTTGCCAAACTCAGTGGAGGCACGCTTAAGATTTATGCATTTCACTGTATGCTAATTTTATTCCAAAAGTATAAGCAAACATTGAACTCTAGTTAGTGATATGTGTGCTGAAGTATTCGATATGAAGTTTTCAGATGTCTGCAATTTAAAATGCATCAAAAATAATCTGAATTGATGAAACCATGGATAAATATGTGGTAATGCAAGCATAATTAATGCTAACTAGCTTTTGAGTGGTGAGTATACTGTAAAATTTTAACTTTTTTAAATGTTTGAAAATTTTTATAATAAACTGTTGAGGAAAAAGATCCAGGATGTTAACACTTACCAAATAATGCTGCTGAGAATTTCATTATTGATTCCACGGTAATATAACCATCAAATTCTTCGAATCAGTGTCAATTTAAAAACTTAAGAGCTTGTGAAAAGACATTCCTGAGTGTGAGGTGAGCAATAAGTTCTCAAATCTATGCTGGCCTACCTTAAAAAAATGCAATACATACACTGATCGTATATTCTGAGCAAATTTGTTGCCTGTATAGACTAACAAAAAAACTAAGATGAAGGAACACTCTTAAGAGAAAAATGAAGTACAGAATTTGTTCCCCCTGATTTCTACACTAAAAAAGCAGGGTAAACTATAAAAACAAAGATGTATAGACCCAAAACATGATGAGAGGTGAACAGGCCCCGATGTTCTGAATGGAAGGACATCTGAATCTCTTGTCTCTATAAGGAACACATCTGGAGACACCCTAAAAAAATGGCCTTTCATTTGTAAATACTACTAAGGTGACTCTCTGAAACTAAGAATGGCTTCAGACTTCAATAGCTTATTGTCAGAAATAAGTTTTCCACATGCCTAAAAACCCATTAGTGAATAACATTGCTCTTACCTAGCAGTTGGTAACTATTTTTAGTTATCTGCTAAGAATTCCTGTATCATTATATATACTGCACCCTAAGAGTTCTCTAAACAAAACTAATCTTGATTATTTAAAAAATTTACTCACTGCTATCAAAATATTTAGTCATAGTTCTGGCTTTGCTTTGCTCTCTAAATTCTTCATGTTCTAGTACAGGCTCTGCTTTTTCTTGATGTACTTGGACTAGGGTGGTCAAGTTTCCAAGTTTGCTTTAAAATAGCACAGTCATGTTATTCAGCATCTTATCTGAATAAACCTTTTTCAGTCTTAAACATTCCCCTGTATGCTATTTCGTGGAATATCTTTAGTTCTATCAATCTTTATTTCAGGACCGGCCTTTTAGTCATTATCACTGCCCAAGTTTACCAAGATTGCTCTTCTCTAACCATAACAGCACTAAGCGTGGTCTCGTCGTTTTTTTTTTTTTTTTTAACCTCATTATTGGGATACTTTATAAATACCTTGACAGGCTGGTGCTAAGATCAACTCTGAGTATGGCTTTTACTTACTTTCTTACTTACTTATTAATGGAATTGTGTCATGTCCTGTCAACCTCAAAGTAGATGATGTGACACACCTGTCTTCCATCTTGCTGGTCTACCACCCTGCCATAAAGAGAGTTAATTTGTCAGATTTTAAAGCCTTGTTATTTACTGATGAGCTCACTGACTCCGCCCTTAGTATTTTCAGTACCTAATTCTGAATGTAGAGGAAATGGAGCTTAGGGAGGTGAGCATAAACAATGTGCCATTTCCCCTACAATCCTGTGCTTGTCATGAGGCGAACAAAATTAAAAAATGTTCATTTTATAGGCTGAAAAGATAATTATAGTAATAACACCTTTCACTTTGGATAACACTTTAGTTTTCAATGTAATTTTAAACATGGTAATATTTCATTCTTGATATGATTTCTCTTTTTATAGACCTAGAGTAGTTTAGTGATTTTTAACCAAGGTCGGTAAATGGCAAAGCCAGATTTTGAAGTCAGGTTTTCGAATTCCAAACTCTTGCCATTATACTCACTACAGTTATTATTTTAGCCTTTATGATCTTTTCTCTACTATTCTTGCCATTATTTGTGCTTCTTAGCTAAACCTAGACTTTTCAGTAGCACATACTGAAGTCGAATAATGTCAGATGTTAAATCTGTATTTCATTTTGCCTAATCCAATGAGGTACATTTGTTGTACTACATACCAGAAGAGTATTTTCCACTCCCAACTGAACTTTTCATTTTGGGAACTAAAAGTTAACACAGGTAAGTCCGCTAATTACATTAACTGTTCAGGTATGTTCCGGCTCATCTTTTTAAATCCTAGAAAAATTTTCCTTTGGGGGTTTAAGCAAATATATCTCAATCATGCAAATCTTATCATCAATATTTACTGATATTAGTTTCCTGTACCATTTTTAATAGGCTCAAGATATGGAAGACTTTAGCAATCATAGTATATTTAGTTTTTAGGAGTTTTTATTTTACTATGGTCCTGTGAGGATAGAGAAAGTACACAGTAACATCCAATCTCTCTGGCAACGAACTAACAGTGAATTCTTTCTTCAAAAGTAGACTGTACATTGATAGGTTCAGCTAATCTTACAATCACACCCTTGGTTACAATGGGCTTAGATCAGAGAATATGGATTCCTCAGCATTATCAGAAATGTAATGGTCATGTTCATACTAAGCAGTATGCCACCAACTATAATAATAATAATAATAATAAACTAAATGGCCCACCATATGTCAACTGATGGGGCAATGAAACCAACAACAAACACATTAATACTAGGTACCATTTGAGAGCACTGTCCAATTTAAATGCCTGTTAAGTGAGAGGAGTGTCCAATCTTTGACACAGCCATGAAGCCTAGACCTCCATCAACGTCTTAGCTGGCAGGCAGTGCAGTTTCACCCACATCACCAATGAGTTACAGCAGCAGAGTAAGGTCACCAACAATAAGGACTGGGAATAAAGCCAGTTCCATCTGAAATAAAGTTATCATGTTTGCATCATAACTCTACTAGGTTAGACATGTGTGAAGAGAGGCCAAAACTGCTGATATATGCCGAATTTACACTGGAGTAAATACATAATAAGGAAAAAAAACCCCAAACCCAAACCAAAACCAAACCAAACTAGCCCAATTAACACTTCAGTAATTCCCTGAGATAGGCTAAAGTAACATGGAAAGTTGTGGTATACACCAATTAGAAATGATGGTTCTTTCTCCATTTGCTGGTCAATGTTAACTTATCACGTGCAAAAAGCTGTGATTTCAAACAGACTGCAGTCATTTCCTTCACATGTGCTCTAAATGAACTATGACCCTATAAAAAATCATATTAGGGCATTGTTGGATTTTCATTCATAATTGTATGTGTATATTCAGATATACATATAGAAAGTAGCAGCAAATTTTCAAATGAAGAGCAACAGTATTTATTCAGCTTCATCTGAAATACTCCAATTACAAATAATAATTTTCAGAAGCTGCCTTATTTTACTTCTGCTGTAGGCAGGATAGCTTAAGGCATATAAAAATTAACTTATTTGTAAGTAGCTGAGTTGATGGTAGAACTAAGTGTCTCATTACTTAGAATCCAGTCCCTTTCTAGCAAAGTCTTAATAAAAACATTCTAAGTACTCTAAAATTCAGTAGAAGAAATAGAGATTTAACTAAATATCTAAATTAGCTAATATTGAAATACCTAAAATAGCAAATGACTTGCCTATGAGTAGATTCACTCACTAGTCAGTCCTAACTTTAGGAAATATATTTAAAACCCACCTCAGATTGCAATATAAGAGGAATTATTACTAATGTCTACAAATGACCATTCACATACAGAGGAACTGAGCAAATATTACGCATAAGCAAAAGTCTGGGAATAGAATCCTTGCAAGATGCTTTCCCTTGAAAGAGCTTATGATCAAGTAACGACATAAACAATTGTAGCATGTGGTTAGCACCATCATGAAGACTGAAATGAAGAATCACAAAAGTTTATATTCGTAGAAATTAAGCCCTAAAAGACTGAGAGAATTATCAAATATAGAAAGAACTTCCTGGATGTTCTCAGAAGCAGTGGCAGCACAAAACAAGATGGAGCATTTGAACGTTGCTCTCGGATTTCCTGGCATGTTTGACTGGAAAAAAAGCCTGCACCTTTAACCAAAACTGCTCCAAGAGGAGAAAGGTGAAAATATAACTTCATCTAGTTTGAAATGTCAAATAAGTAGTTGAAAGTGTAGATCTAGAATTTTGGACCAGATACGTAAAATAGGACATTGAGATAAAACAGAACCCCCTATAAGGATGAGAGTCTGAAGCACTCTGAAGACAGAATCTGAGAGAGCACATTCCTGTAGATGTATCTTAAATAAGAGTGATATGACTATACTCACAGCTATGGCAGAGGATGACATCTTCAAGGGAGGAGACACTGTCTAGGAAATGTTGCTAAATGGTATAAATGTTAGAGACAGAGAAGGATAAAGGATGCAGAATGAGAAAAAAAAAATTATCCAATTCAGTAACTGGGAGTCCACTGAGAACAGTTTCACTGCAGGGCTGTGTAAAACCAGACTGCAAGGTACCGAGCAGTGAGCAGTGAGGATGTAGGGGCAGTGAATGTTGGTTTCTCTAAGAAGTCTGGCAGTGATGAAGGCCTGAAAACCAGCAGGTACAGAGGGAGTTTTTTACATTGGAGGGAGGATACATGAGCATTTTTGAAGATGATGAAAAGGAACCAGCATACAATTATTTGCATATTTTATATTGATCACAGACTAAAAAGTTATTTTTAATCCTTTTCAAAAACATTTTCTGGAATAAAAATCAACACAAAAATTAAATTATGTTATTTTTACCATTTAAACTTAATATAAACTTAAAAGCATTAGCACTTTGTAATTTTATTTCTAAAAGAGTTGTACAGTTGTTAATAGACTATGTCAGAATTTTGCTTCTAGTCTATTGAGAGAAATTAAATTTTATTAACAATTGCTACTTTAGTTCTAGAAAAATTACTCTGATATAAAGGATTACACTTAAGTAATTACATATATCTTCTTCCCCAGCCCTCTTTCTCCAAAGACAAAGTATCTCTAGGGCAGCTAATAATTTGGATAATATTGTTCAAGTTGAAGAGAAAAATTAGAAATAGTACTCCATTATTCATAAGTTCTTAAAGATCTAAATTGTTCTTCACAATTATTTTTTCATGATAAAACATGCTGTTGTTATATACACATGCTTACATATGAATTTCCTGGCTAAAACACATGCAACCAAGTTGAAAAAACAAATATTAAACCATCTTCACAATCCTAAGAATGCCCTTTTCAATAAGGCACTCATGTTTGGAAATAGGATATAATCACCAAATTAAATATTTAAAAGCCTTTTATTAAGCACAAACAACTTTTAATACATTATCAATACAAATAGGAAAATGTCTTTCGATGAATATGATATATCAAAGATCTGTTTTCTTCATACTGACACAATAAAAATAATCAAATTTGAAAAGAATTACAAAGTAAAATTGCGGGGACACCACTATTTACTAATAACCATTTAACTACAGTCTAAATTTACTATATCACCTGGGGAGAAAGGGCAACCATTTTTTATATAGAGAATTCCTAAACTCTTATTAGCACCATTCAAAACTTATTATCAGTTGTTCATCTACAAACTGACAGGTCAGGTAAAGCTTTAAAGCAAGTTTTCAGTGCAATGTTTACAGTTCCTTCTTTTAAGATACTTGGAGTCTATGGTCTCAAAGCATGTTAAATAATTATGCCTTGGCAGTTGCAAGGTGTTAACATGTAGAGAGAAATGTGTAATGAGAAGAAATGAGGCTTATCTTGGATGTGAAATGTATCTTAATGTATTGTGGCTAATGCTGTAGTATGCCGATGACATGCGGAATTATTATGAACGCAGATCTGAGGGAAGCTGGCAGCTATTAGCTCTCTGTGGTCATCATTTCAGGATGTCTCAGCTGCTGCCTTTTGAGACTAACTAGTTTCATCCTGTCTCTGATGTGTTCTGCAGTAGAAGCCATGTCACTTGGACTCCCAAAATATTGCTCAGTTCTAAAAATCAAAACAAACAGAAAAACCCCAATCAGATAAATCCACTGACCAAAGCAAATGCAAAAGAAAGCAAAATTATCATAAAAATTATCTCTGTGGGATGACATTAGTTCATTTGTAGGCCATACTGTTTATCTGTGAGTAGTAATTCAGTGGGAAAAACAATTTTTAAAATGGCATAAGATATATTAAGACATGTTGAGAAAAACATTAGTGGTATAAATGTCATATCATTTGTATTTAATATAATAATCTCAATAAGCCACAACACAAAAATTAAATTATGTTATTTTTACCATTTAAACTTAATATAAACTTAAAAGCATTAGCATTTTGTAATTTTATTTCTAAAAGAGTTGT
>NW_011888783.1:12038755-12062933 GCF_000151845.1 Pteropus vampyrus | reverse complement strand
AAAATGGCATAAGATATATTAAGACATGTTGAGAAAAACATTAGTGGTATAAATGTCATATCATTTGTATTTAATATAATAATCTCAATAAGCCAAGAATGCAGCCAAGCTATGTGACAATAAATGAAACAATGAAACATTGAAGATACTTTGTTTTTCAGTTTTGGGTCTATACAAATATAAAATCTGTGTGTGTGCTTCAGTGCTGAGAACTATGTACACCAATTGTCTAATATATCTGGCAAGTAAAATATCTATTTAATGTTAAGGCATCATTTGGGACGTTAATAGATACAATCATTTAATTTTATTCTACCTGCAAAGATACCGTGTTCAGAGTCACAGAATCTTTTAGTGGTAGAAGAGTTCTTGAAAATTACTTGGTAAGCTCTTCATTCTTTAGATCAGAAAACTAAGTCTAGAAAATTAAATGGTTTAACTAAGTTCATGCAGTAAAAAACAAAACAAAACAAAACAAAACAAATTTGAACCTGGGTCTTCAAGCAGTGAATCTAGAAAGACCATCCATTATTTTTGTATTTTTCCAGAATGTTACAAAATATGAATCTGAATAATCTTACTGTCAAACAAACTTTTCACGACTAAATAGATTATCATATAAAATAGAATAAAATAATTCCAAATATTAAAGGTGGCAGTTGAAAAATTTGAATATACAGCACTAACTTATTCTTTAATCTAAAAAGGACTAGGAAAAGGAGGAGGAGAAGCTCAAGCAAAAACATCAGGGGGAAAAAAAAAAAAACTCATCAGGGACAGATGTTCCCAGACTGACCTGAGTAGAACAGGACACCGACTGTTTGACAACTGGCTATGAGACACAGAAATAAGGGTTTGAGTGGTGGTGTTCTAAAATGGAACATTAAAAGTGCCCCTCTAACACTGTTACTAGTTGAATTCATAAATTTTGATTCTTTTATACATTGAAGAGGTATAACATAACTTTAGGCTACTTCTGATTACTCAAGTTCAGGTTAATGAGAGATTATCTCTATATTAAACTATGAATGATATCCAAGAGAATAAAAATGTATCTTCTCAATATCAATTCCAAATAATCATTTGACATTCATGACGCAGTAGTACTTGCACTTACTATGTGTTAGACTTGTTGTAAGTAGTTTACGTATATTTAGGTAATATAACTCCCCTGCCCTATAACCTGAGGAGGTATGAAAAGTATGTCCCTATTTTTAGATGAGGAAATTGAGGTACAGGAAAAGATTAAGTAGCTTGTCCATGATGTCACAGCTAGTAAGTGATGCAGCTGAGATTTAAATATAAGATATCTAGTTAGAATCCACAATCCTAACTAGTATACTATCCTAAAATGTAAGGATAGATGTAGTCAATGCTTTGGTTTCTCTATCATTTGAATTAAATATTCTCTGAATTACCTTTAAATTACTTCCACTGAGAAGGTCTAAATCCTCAGGAATAAAGTTTGTTCTGATTCATTTACTGGCTCATTTATTTGCATTAAATTGTTTCATATTTTTATCATCGACTATTTAAAATGGAAAGAAACATGGGAATCAGGAGCCCACTATTTAAAATGGAAAGAAACATGGGAATCAGGAGCCCATAATTTTACAAATTAAGTAAACTCCACGTAGTCCAGTGAAAAGAGAAGGGGTTTAGAGCCAGACAGAACTGAGATTGTATCCTAATTCCACTTAGAAACTGTGAAATCCTGAGCTCCTTACTTAATCCTTCCGAGCCTCAGTTTCTTCATCTGTAAATCAGAAATAATCATACTGGCCTGGCGCTGTTTGGTCAAAAGTAATACAGGCGAAGTGTTTAACCTGGTGCCTGCCATATATTGAGCTCACTAAACATTAGTCCCCACCCCTCTCCTCAATGATACCCAAAGTCATGCCTAAAGTCACTCTACTCCCTATCGTCATAGCCAAAGCTAGAACTTAGGAAGTCAGCCTACCCAATGACCTTTCTTCTACAAGTAGTCAAGAAGCAACACATCTGATGGCAGCAAGTATCAACTGAGTTTCATAAGAGCCGAGTATAGATTTCTTTTCATTTTAAACCAATTTATTGTAGGAACTGAAAATGTGGACCAAAGATAACTGACTTGGCTTTTTTAAAAAATAAATTTTCCTCTCGATTTCACTGTAAGACCTCACAGATGAAAAAAACAAAATTATAAGAATATGCACCATACCCATCAGGATAAACTACAGGAACAGTTAATCTATCCAAAAGTGATTTCCCAACTGCTTCAATTTCATCAAATTGTTCCTCATCATTAATAGCTTCAGGCTCTTCTGGACAGTCCTGCAAAATCTGCAACAGTTAAAAGGGCAACATCAATCAAGAGACATAGAAAAGGAATCAAACTCACGTAAATGTAATAGATTGGAGGTGTTTTCATTTTGTTCTTAGCATCTTCATGTATACCACAGTACAAGATTAATCTATTATTAGCAAAACTGGCTCAAGAAATTCAAACAAAATGTAATATATAATCTCTACTAATAATATATAATTTGACTATGAAAAGGTCTACAGTGATTTCTAAGAACAAAATTATACTAGGCAACTATTCGGAAAGCAAGCTCAAACTGTGCTTATGAAGTATTCTTTCATTCATTAACTATTTAATATTTATTATATGTTTATTTAGCAGCTCCAGGATGTGAATGAGTATAGATTTTGACCTATAGGAGCTTACAGACTTCAAAAATGAAAAAATATATGTAAATATAAAACAACATATAATCAAAAGTACAAGCACATAACTGATATGATGACCTAGTTACACATTTTATAGTTATTTTAAAAACTGATCTGCTGACTGATATAAACTGGGAAGGTTATAATTGAAATATAGGAAGTTCTACTGTCCTTGATATTTTTTCCCTTAACTATTACCATTTAAATTTAACTACAAGAAGAAAACTACGAAATTGGGGGGAAAGAGTAGAAAAAGAAATACTTATTTTTGCAATTTTTTTGCATTATATTTTACTTAATCCAATCATGTTTATTTCAGCATTGCTCATAAAGAACATTTTTATATTCTAAAATTCTAGATTCAATTTATTTTCCCAATCATAGTTGTTACATTTATGCTTACTGGTACAAAACAAAACATAGTGAAGTGGAAAATAATATCTGGTAAAAGAAGGCTTTACATAGGTTTGCACAGCAAAATAACCTTAAATCAAGTTTATTATAAGCATGGTAAAGGCCATGTAGTAGAAAAAATAGAAATGTTAATTTTCAATTAAAAAACTATCAACCACATTCATTTCTTATATGATCTCTTAAGGAGGTCTAGATTTTAAAATGTCTTTGCAGATATCTTTAAAAAGCAGTATCCTAAGTTTTCAGTGGTGTTAGAAATAGGGCCAGTGGTCACCCCTGGACAGAAGGGAGAAGTGGTGTGACTAAAAGGCCCTTGAAGAACGTCTCAGGTACTGGTAACACTGTTGTTTAAATATTGCATTGATTACACAGGTGTGTTCACTGTGAAAACAGAACATTTATAATCTGTACACTATGTTAATATTATATTTCAAATTTTTTTCATTAAAATAATCAGTAAACAAGGTAAGCCATTTTGCATACTTTTATTCATAATCATTAGGCCAATTTTAAAATAAAACACTGATCGGTGGAGTTCAGTGACCAGCTCAGAGAGTTTACTGTGAACATTTCCCAACAGATGCACTGCCTAACACAGACAGAAAACGCTTAATTCCTGAGGTTCCTGGCAACGTCTCCTCTGCTCTACAGACAAGGCTAATAATTGTACAACTCAGGTTGCTCATATCTTAAATGGTACTGAACATCCCTACATATAAACTTTCATTGTAAAAGATCAAAACGAAGTTAACATAATAAAGCTCTTCTTCAGAAAGAAAATGTAAGGGTTGGGTGCTATAAATTTTCACTGTGCTGAATTAAGAAAAAAGTTCCATTAAAAATTGGCCCCAAAACACTGCCTATTTCATTTTTGGTTTCTGGAACTAATTAATTCATTAAATAATAAAGTCTAGAATTAATCTTTAAAGATAACATATGAAAAAGGTTTTAATTTTTATCCTCATTCTCATTTCAGTTGGACAGTCTCTACTTTAAACATTATAAAATTAAAAAGCGTCCTTTTAAAAATTTTATGACAATTAGCAAGTTGTTACTGAAGCTAAGTTTCTTTTCCTAGCATAATGAATGAGATGGGAGTCATGACATCCTAAAAAATGGACAGCACATTCTTGGTGTCAGTTTTGGTGAAGAGACACTGCAGAGAGAAGGCTACCGAATGGTTGTGAATTTCTCCAATCACAATATTCCACCACTGATATAAATTACTAAGAGAATTTGATTTGAACTAAGATATTATATCTACACAAACTTTGAACAATGGGATATAAAGTTTTAAAAAACAGAGTAACCACATAATAACATTATTAAAATGAACACATTTTAAACACATACAATAAATACTATTGTTACTATACTTTTTGAAAAGCGAACCTTTTCGGCATTTGAGTGAAATGCAATAGCCATTTCCAGCCTATGTACTCTCTCTTCGGATGCTATTGTAAATTGTTTCCATACTCTGTTCAGTCGAGGAAGTGTATCCCCAGATGATCGAGAAGTGCAGCGCAAAGACTGGCACAACACGACCGTGGCCTGCAGCAACTGTCTTCCATAGTCATAAGTGCTCTAAAAAGAAAAGTTAACAGGAAATTATAATAAAGGAATTCTGAAAAGAGGGATGGGAAAGTGTGGTTGGAGATAAGTGACACTACTAGAAATCAATACTGAATGACTCTCCTGGCGCTTATTACTACGAATTATCTGCAAGCATAAATAATGAAGGGGAAGTAATTCTTTTAGTTTTCAGTAAGTTTCTTAATCTTGTCTCCCCTGCTCATCTCACTCTGCTCAATTCCATGGGCCAAAAAAAATGTCTGTTCGCTCATCAATCAAGACAAGTGAGTGGAAACAGGCACTTTATATTCCATACAGGAAACCACAACTGTTACACTAAACTCAATTATTAAGGAAATTAATTAAGATACTTTTCACAACAAAAAAATCTCTGTTGTTATGCTAACACTGGTGAGATACAGGAACTGGGGTTTCTAATTTACTAATCTTAACATTTATTTCATATTAACTTTCGTGAATGGATAGCTGAACTGCCTTAAAAAAATGCCACAACATGTAACATAAATCAGAAGGAGCATATAGAACCTGTAATTCAGGGAAACATAAACTCTCTCAAGTGTATGCAGACTAGTTTTAATGCACCAGCTGACATTTTCTTAGTTCTGTGATGCTTCTGGAATAGCATAACTAACCTTCTTTAACTTGGAGGGTTAAGTTACATTATAATCATGCAGAAAGCTATTTAAACACTGAGCTTATAGAAAAGGAAGATAACCAGTTCTGCACCTGTGCAACATCAACAAATTTTCTATGCTTTTCCAGTAAAACTTTCGTTTCCTGAGCATCATCGCCCAATCTGATGTGGGTCTTAAGCAGAGCATCCAGAAGTTCGCTTAGCCATTCTACTGCCTAAATGAAAACAAATAACAGTAAAGTTGGATTCATAAGTCTTTACTTATCAAAACATCGTATTTATAAAAAGATTATATCATTTGATTAATTAATCCATTAGTTATAACCTAAGTTCCTAATAGTTTATTTCACTCAATGCCAATCTACATGATGAATGACCTCTCCTCTCCCTCAAAAGTTTTAAAATCTAAAGATAAGACCTATTAAAGAGATGCACTCTAAGTTATATCGTAACATTTACATTAATAGAATATCACGTATTATTACAGACTTAGGTTACCATTTAAGATCATAAATTTCTTCTACGTCAAGCTGAAATGATGTTCTCTGATGCTAACTACACAAAGATAGCAAATTGTTTAGTTGAAGAACCCTCTTGTGCATTAAAAAGCAATGTGCTATCCAGTCTTTATCTTGGGATGTAACTGACAACAAGTCAATAATAATAAATAATAAATAATCCCAATTGCTAGCTCAATAGAGGAGTTCATTGAGAAGACAAATGAGCCTAGTAAGATAACTGGGAACACAAAACTTCACTATTTCAGTAAACTATAATCTGACTTAATGTTACTTTCTTATGACCGTGAAAAGTATACTTTTGCTTACAGTTAGGTGAAATCAATCATCTAAGAAAAAATGACTATATAATGTACCTGATTGATCCTTACCTGGGCAGCATCTTCTTCACATTTAAACAACTGCACCATCTGAAGCATCTTTAACCTCCGCACATCTACCATGTCTTCGCATCTAATAAACCCAAACAAATTTAGGACGTCATTTCAGTTTTATTGATAACTATTATATCATCATCATCTGGCACTTTTTATAGCACGCTAAAATACTTAGTCCTACACTATGGAGACTGTAACTATTTTGCATCGATTTGTAAAAATTTTAAGGATATCTATATCTAAATCACATTAAAACCTCAAAATATCTGAATAATACTGAATCACAAACCCTCTTGAGAATAGCATGGATTCTGAAAAGTACTGAAGCAAAGCATAAACGCAATAGTATGCTAAAACCCAAAGAAATCTCCATTGCTACTTATCATTAAACAAGTTTCAAAGATAAAAATGCAGTTTCTCAAACACTAATTTAGAGGATGACCTTTAAGGAAATTAAAAAAATGAACACTTCTCATTATGTTAAATTACTCAGAGTAATATCTAATTTTGAACAAAAGAAATAAAAACTCCATCTATATTCTTAAGAAGAAAAAAAACTATTGAGCTCTAGGTGTAGAGAAACACAATTCAGAGTTTTTTTTTAATACTACTATTATCTGCCTGGATAATATACAGATTAAACTTTTAAAGTGACTCAACCTAACTCAGCTCTGAAGTATTCCCTTCATTCTCATGCAATTCCACGTATTTTAAGTGGGAAGGAGGAATCTCACTGCAGTCCAATACCAACAACAAGTTAACCAGGAGGCACTGGGCTCCACTACAGTTGATGTTCTTAAAGAAGGCTTAATAACAATCAGACGTCACTCTCACAAGGCTATTTTTATAAGGATGCCCGCAGTAAAAGCCCATAGCATACTGTCAAAATGCAACTTGGTTAAAGTAATTCTACAAGGGGCTGAAGGGAAGTGATGATGAAAATTATTTTTAAAATCTGAAACTCAAAAACAATATAAGATACCTTAACAATGAAGATAATATACATGTATTCAACACATATTGTCAGGTATTGAATAATGTGCTTGGAAAAAATAGAACATGGTCTCTACTATTAAGATGGTCACATCTTGGAAGATGGATGGTTAAATAAACAATGTGATGTTATTGTAAAGCTATGTAAAGAATTTATGGGAGTAGGGAGGAACAAGTGACTAATTTGCTTTAGAAATCTAAGACTTCCAAAGATAATTATCCCTGTGTCCTGAAGAATACAAAGGAATACACTAGACAGATAAAGAGGAAAGAAGTAGTCTAAGTCATGCATGCACAAAACGGCATGACACATTTAGGAAGATGAAAGCAACTATGTGGTTTTGTGGCAAAGTTATAAGAGATGAGACTTAGACTATACAGAATCGGACTATGGTCTCCTAAACTATTCCAAGGAGGCTGAACATCATCTGAGAAAATAGGAAGTCACTGAGAGGGGTTTTATATAAGGAAATTGTATAATTAGATGTGGACTTTACAAAGATTACTCTCCTGTTACAGGAGAGTAATCTTTGTAACAGACTAGAGATGAGTAAGACCAGAGGTAAATAAGAGATAAAATCTTGAACAAAGAAATGCTCAAGATTCTGAGATAACAGAACCTAGACATCTGACTAGGCTGTGGGGATGAGGAAGAATAAAGATTTTAGGATAAATCCCAAGTTTGGTAGCTGATGGTAACTTTAACTTAGAAAGGGAATAGTTTGTGGGGGAATGGTTCCAATTTGGACATATTAGGTTTAAGGAGTGCACAGGGGATCCAGGTGGAGACATTCAGTAGGCAAGGGGAATTATGTGTCTAGAGCACAGGAGAGGGGTTTGTGTCGGAGTCATAATTACTCAATTGTGATTATTTTTTAAAAAGTCATTAAAGTAGTGATACTCTCCAGGGAGAACACGTAGAGTGAGAAGAGAATTTGGCTTCAGAACAAACCCTGGAAGCAGTGACAATAGTTAGAGGACAAGAAAACAGTGAATAAGAAGAAGCAGAGTGCTAGGAGTATCATGAAGGTGTCTTCAAAGAAGAGAAGGTGGTCAGGGAATTTCAAGAATAAACAAAAATTCGCCTGTATCTAATGCTATTCAGAGTGGTCGAGCAAGGCCAGGACTAAAAGTATTCTTGGATTTTGAGCAAGATAAATGTTTATTACATATGGCAATTACAAAGTCACTGGTGACATCAGTAAGACCAAATTCAGGTGAGAGTAAAAGACAGATTGAGGAGGGTTAAAAAGTAAATTAGAGGTAGTGAGGAAGTATTATGAAATATTAGACCTTCAAATGACTTAGCTGTCAAGGAAGAGAGCTCTAGGGTTAGAAATAAAGAAAGAGCTGAAAAGAGCTGTCATTATTTGTTAGTACAATTATATACAATAATTATTACATTCACCAAAAACTTACTACATGCCTACTATATAACATATAAGAACTTTGAGTTTGAATGAAAAATATACATTATATCACTTTTCATTTTAATTATGCTGTCTTAGCAAAAATTAACATTAACAGTCAAACTTTGCCTTTGTTTCCTAAGCTGCATATCTTCCATCACTCCTTGTATGTGGTCCACATTTTCTTTATTTTCAATGGTTACATCCTTTCCGTAGGCCCAGGATGCCTGATTGGAGATCTGATCCAGAAGACCTTGACCTTTTTCACGCAAACCTTGCAATCCTACATCTAAAACAAAAGTTACTAGATTTAGCCTCTTAAACAATGGAGGTGCTTTCCCTCCCTCAAGTAAGCCCTCTCAGCAGATTCCAAGTAACAGTAGCTTTGTGCCTTAAATTACCTTGGAATGGAGTCCTCTGAATAAAACAATAAAACCCCTTTACATGTGGCTCTAACTGGAGTTCCCTCTCATGCCAAATTCTCCTTAAAGAGAATTTCTAAAAGGTGAATTTCCATAAGTAATAATTACTTTTCAAAACTGAAAGCTGGAAGAAAGTGTGAGAATTTCTATTTTGATGTGTAAGATTTTTCAAATTTTTTCCCTTCTGCTTTTATGTAGTCCATAACAAGGCAAATATTTTGTTCAAAAAAAATGTATGAGTTGAAAGACTTCAAAACAAGCAATGTTAAGGAGCACTGAACATTTGGGTATAGACACTACCAAGCTTATACCCATCACGAAGCAACACTTAGGATATGTTTAAGTACTCCAAATTAAACAGTATACAGTGACATTTTTTCTTTTTTTAAGAAATAGCGTGGCTCAGGAAAACTTCTGACATTTTGAAATAAATTTCATTTGGCATATTAAATATTAAATATGTGTTATGAGTATCATTTGCTAAAATAACAAAGGCTGCAAGCAAGTAAAATGCCAATGCAAACATGATTTTTCAAACCCATTTCTTCAAGTTCTTTTCAATAATTAATTAATTCGATTCAAGCATGTATCACCATTTCCTATTCAATCTCTTAGGTTTCCGCTTCCTCTTCTCAATTCCCCTTTGCTCTCCTGTCTCACTCAACCCACCCACACTTCCCATTTTTACAACTGCCTCTCCAGTCATGACTTAGGGAAAGTCACTGTATTTCCTACTGTACTAAATTTTAAAAGGTCTTGATGTCAAGTGAGAAAATTAGCTTAATGAAATTGGTCCATTCCCCCTTAAAGAATATTAATCTTGACAATACTCCCAGTTTGTAAAAACAAATGCGCAGAAACCAACCAACTATTTTTTCACAAGGTTAGGATATAGCAACAACAAAAATCATTGCATAAAACACAGTTTTGGGCATACAGGGTTTATCACAGAACACTTCACAGCTAATTACAGTTTATGCATGCACTACAAGTAACTGTTCATAGTATATGCAAGACATAGCACCTGTAGATATAGCTGGGTAAACAAGAAAGGCTAACTGCCCAGTGAAGGAAGAATAACTGGCCAACAATGAAAAATAAACATTTTAGCATAAATTATGCCTTTCAAGGGAAAACCTTGTTTACACTAATTTTTCCAGTGTTTCCTGTTAATAATTATAAGTAGTTCAGTATAAGTTGACTTGTTTAACCATGGTAATAATATACTTTTAAAAAGAACCCTTATGTTTCAGCATTTTTAAAATCTGCTTACCAACACTTTTCAGCTTCTCTTCAAGCAGTTTTAAAGTCTGCTGAATCGATGCTCCATCAGCTGGTGCTACATCTACGCACAACATCCCTAATAAGCCATCCAACTGCTGAGACAACTAAAGCAGAGGGACACCAAAGAGATAACCCTGATGTAATCAGCATCTAAAGGGTTTAATGATTAATGAGGTTTATATCTAATGAAGTTATCACAATTATACTTGAAAAAGACTATGCTGTTAAAAGACAAGAACGAATCATTAGAATACATGTTATCTGAAAGACAGAACACACAAACGCATGCACCAGGAAGACAAATATATCCAGGTTAGTAGAATGTAAAAAAATATTGAAACTTCCATTTCAATGTATGTTATATAGCATAAACATTGAGAAACGATCAAAATAAAATATATCTATGAGTTTTGGACACTATTTAGACAAAAGAAAAAAAAAAGGTTTAGTTGCATGCAGATGGTTTAAAAATAAAAATTTTTTAAAATCAAAGAATTTTATCTCATTTCCCCCACCAGTACATTATTTTATCGTTCCAGAAAAATAATTAGGAGACATGCAAACCTGTGAAAATTATGTGCAGATAAGTGTTCAGATAATTTGAAGAAAAGAAAAACAGAGTACACACTTACATCTTGAGCAACACCATGAAATTCAAGGGCCGCTTGTAAGAGATTTTGCCTAAATTCCAGCTGACTGGCCTGTCGATAACAAACATCACTAAGCTGTTGCTGCAACGACTTCAGTTCTACAAGATCTTCCTCATCTCCGGCATTTAAAAGTGCTGCAATTTGCTGATTAAGCTCCACATATACTGCAAACCATTCCTATGATAGAGACATTGTAAAGTAAATTAAGGGTAAAATTAGTTCCTGGAGAATTACATTATATTTTATAATTTCTCTAAGATATAATAAGTAACACATAGTTACATGAGAATTTTCTTAAGCAAAATTATTCAAATTGAGGACACAAAGTGCTCAACTCTTAAATCTTTCCACTGCAATCCCTGAACGCATTCCTGACAACAGCAAAATCTCCTATAGTATCATCCCAGCCTCTAAATGTTCCCTTTTCTTTTCGTGCTTTATGTGAAACCTGTCCACCCATCAAAGAAAGCAGTTAGCCCTGCAGCCCTCCTGCTTTTGTTTCCATAGCTGACATACCACAAGCCTGGAGGTGGGGGCAGGAGCGAAGGGCTGCCCATTCCTCATTAGTATTTCCAAGATCATTCCTTCTCCTAATTCTCTCAAAAACCACATCTCCTTTGAAGTGCATGCTGTCAGATTCCATCTTTCCAACCTTTCCTTTTGCATGCCCACATCCAGGGAGGTTAGCAAAGGTCACTGCCTTCCTCTCGATGCCAATCTTCTTATTGACTGCCAGCATGTGGACATCTACCCAACACCGAACTCTCAGTTCCTTGACTTCCTTGTTTCCAACTATCTTGTCCTCATCTTATCTCAGCTACCCACTCCAATGGACATAAAATCCTGTCATTATTATAAACTACTGAAGAGCTCCCCAAATCTCAATTTCAAGAATCCCATTTTCTGACCACCAGCTACTGACTCTCCAATTCACATCCTTTAGTATGCTTACTCCCACAACCCCATGGGGTCCCTCAGCATGCATTCACCTCAGCATGTTTTACTGTCCAGCACTCAGGAGTCCTCACTTCTATCCTTGATCAGACAGAGGCTATGAACATCTCCCAAGGCACAACCCATGCCCACATCTTTCTCTCCTTCCTTTCATCAGATTTACCTATCAACCTCAGACCTGCTTTCTTTGCCTACTGTACCTACGCCAGAGTAGCTGAACGTGGCTAAAAAAACACAACCATGTAGATAGGTGTCTTTTAAAAGTTATGACTAAATAATCCCAAATGGGCCTTTAATGATCCTATTACAATTCTCTAGTCAATTCACTTTCCCATTCTCATGATTATGTTTTTTTCACTCCTTAAATCTCCAACTTCCTTTTCACCTCTTTACTCTCAATCAAAAATCTAACTTTAATTCACTAGAAAGCAACCAGAAGAGAACTCTCACATCTCACCAACAAATCTATTAAGTTCTCTGCTTTTGTAGTGCTATGCTTCGCTCTCCCTAATATAATAATGGATAAACCGCCCCTGCTTCTAAAGCCAACAACTTGTGTCTTATGTGCTAATCTTGGTCACCTGCACAAGACTTTGCTCTTGCAATTACCTTCTCCCTCTTTCCTATCATCAATTCTTCCTTTTCAACTGGATTATTTCCGTCAGCATACAAATATATAGTATTTTATATTAAAAAACAAAACATTCAATTAAGATACGTGTATTTGACTATATATAAATTAAAACTCAGTAAAAAAACCCAATAAACCTCCCTTAAGGAGTTCTCTACACTCATTTTATCTTCATTTCTTATTCTCTTTTTAATCCACTCTGATTAGGGTTTTGTCCTTCCTACTTTTATTAAACCACTCATGTCAAATTCTCAGTCATTATCTTACTGGACTTCACAGCCACATTTGACAAAGATGACCAATTCCTCCTCCTTGAAATGTCTTTCTCTCATTTCCTGAGACAGCTCCTTTTTGGCCTCCCCTGCTGGCTCTCCTTCCTCTTCTTGCCTTCTAAATTTAGGACTGACCCAGGGTTTAATTTTCCAAAGGCTTTTTGCTTCTAAATCAATACTCATTGGGCTTGGATAATTTCATCTAGTCCAATGCCTTTAAATGACTAGATGAAATTATCTATAGGATTATAACTCCCAAATTAATTAATACCCTCAACCCTGACCCCTTTCCTGAACCTTAGATACTGATACCCAATTGCCTACTAGCCATTTTCATTCAGATAACTTTTCGATATCTAAAATTTAAACTGTCCCCAAAGATACTGATTTTCCAGCTTCCTATCCTGCTTCCTTTTCAGTCTTTCCCATCTTAATTCTAGTCGCTAAGGCCAAACATCTGAATCTTCTACCAAGAGCAAGTCTTGCTGGCTTAATCCATGAATCTGACAACTTCTCATTACTTCTACTGCCTCCATTCTATTAGCCTCCTGTCTTCCTATTTCATTATTTGTCCCTACTCCCTATTCTCCATACAACAGCCAGTGATCTTTAAAAACATAAATCAATTCTTGGATAATAAATGTGAATTTATTTTAGCTTTATTTCTAAATTATGCTTTTATGAAGAATCTAAAACTTAATACTTGACAGAGTGCTTTAAGATAAAATGGTATGTTTACAGTTTCTTCAAATTCTATTATTAGGCAATAATACACTAGAAATTTGTCATTATAATTTCATGAGACTAGAACAATTCCAACACATGTTTTAAAGTATTAACTTTTATTTACAAAAAGAAAGCTTTTAATAAAATATTAGAATATCTTAAACATCATAAGCTAATATACTGCATGAACCTATTTTCAAGGTGACAGTGCAGTGCCACCTATTGGTTAAAATGGCGCAATTCTCTTTTGTAAACCTTTTAGAATGGAAAAATTTAAATCTATTCAAAAGTGGAAAGAACAGTACCACGGGCCCTTGAATGATACGGGTTTGAAATGCATGGGTCGATTCATCTACACACTTTTTTTCCCAATAAATATTGTATATGTATTTTCCTTATGATTTTCTTAATAACGTCTTTTCTCTAGCTTACTTTATGGTAAGAATACAGTATATAATGCATATACAAACTATATCTTAATTGACTCTATGTTATTGGTAAGGCTTCCGGTCAACAGTTGGCTATTAGTAGTTAAATTCTGGGGGAGTCAAAAGTCATATGCAGATTTTAGACTGCAAAGTGCAGGAGAGGTTCCGTGCCCCTAACCCCTTCATTGCCCAAGGGTGAACTGTAAAATGAAACCCTATTAACCATTCATCTTCAATAATTATCAACTCATGGCCAACCTGTTTCATCTATAATTCCATCTAATCTGCCCCACCTCCCAATTTTCAAACAAATTCCAGATACTATGTCATTCAGAAAAATGAGATCCGTGATAAGCCATCGATGTTTCTTTTCTTTGGGCACTATGATTATGGATGCAGACATCAAAGTATGTGCGTAAGTCCTCAAGTATAAGAATTAAAAAATGCTAGATCTTAAGCAAGTCCATGAAATTTAGTAGCTTTCTCTAAGAGAGAGGGGGAAAGAAAGGGAGAGAGAGGGAAAGGGGGAGGGGAGAAAGAGCGGTGAGATAGAGACGGAGTGAGAGAGAATCTCATCTGAATATCGAGATTAATATTTTAACCTTTGTCCAGCTACTCACTAATTAAAACATGTAATCTCCCAGTTTCTTCATGCATAAAATAAGGTGATTGGTATTAGAATAATCTATAAGATCTTTTTCAATTCAAAAGTTCTGGAATTTTATACTGATTTACATTACAAGTAAACTAAAGCAAATGGAAAAGATCATCCATAAGCAATTTGTTTCTTTTAGTTGATTTCAGAACCTTATATAGTAAAAATACAAAAACAAACATCTAAACACAGAAATCTCTATATACACCATCTGTAATTTCATCCATATTATATGCAATATAAAATGTACTGTTCAATGTACATTTTTTGTATATGTAGTTATACTTTTGTGAATTTCTTTATAACATGTATGTAATTGAATTTTGTAAACTTCTTTATGATATATATATAATCCAACTTCTAAGTACATTTATTCCTCTTGGCATCTTTTAAAAATAATACAGATAAATTCTGTCTTTAGGATCCTCATGTGTCATGTATCTTTATTTAAAGTAGTTTTGGATACTTTCATAACTTCATCCTTTTCAGCAGTCCCCAAATTTTTGGCACCAGGGACCAGTGCTCCTATGAGAATCTAATCCCTGATGATCTGAAGTGGAGCTGAGGCGGTAATGCTAACGCTGGGGAGCGGCCGCAAATACAGATGAAGCTTCGCTTGCTTGCCTGCTGCTCACCTCCTGCTGTGCAGCCCAGTTCCTAACAGGCCACGAACCAATACTGGTCCACAGCCCAGGGTTTGGGGACTCTTGCTCAAGATGAAGTCTAGAATGTTCCACAGCAAATACTGTTTTCAAGAACTAAAGAGGAGGATTAAATTGTAAAATATAGTAATTCTATAGTAACATGCTCCAGGAACAAACCACGGGGTTCAAGTAAATCATAATCTATAAAAATTATCAACAGCACTGTTATTTAAAAAGTATCAAGATGATAAAAATATTAGAACTTCATGAACAGAGGTTATAAATTAAATACAAGTTATGTGATATTTTTTTTAGTATGAAAAGAAAAATGCCATTATGTTGGAACCTGTGAAAAGCAGAAAATACAGCTTTTCAATTATGGAATTTCATTTTTAAGCTTCTTACAAGTGCTAATTAGGAAAACTACAAAGACAATCTATATACTATCTTTAGATAATTCCAAATCTTGTGATACTTCTTGCTTATATATTATTCCCTCAACTAGATTATAATCTAGGGTACAGTATGTATTTTATCTTCCAATCTTGCTGATCGTTAAAGCTGATTTGGGGAATATTGTAAACAATATAAGGAAACTAAACAAAAAGGTATATACTAAACATTATTATGTCAGGTGTTGTTAAATCACATCTCTAATAAAGGGCAAATGATTTGTTGTCAACAATTCGAATTTGTTCCTGAGAAAATTATAGTCGATATTTATTCCTTAATCGCACTTAGTTAAAATAATATTCACTAATACTACCCAACTTTTAATTTTAGGGGGGCTTTGTTTTTATTTTTATTTATTTAGCACTTCATTTATTTTTAAATTTTTAATTGCCACTTCAACTAGGAAAGCTGAATGGGAAAGAAAATAATTACAGAAATATAATGTTCAGATGATCCTTAAATCTCATCTGGGCCCAGAGTTTAACATTATTAATGATCAATTTTTTTAAATACTGTTCTCCATCGTTGTGCATTCAGATCCTAGAGGTCAAGATGTCTATTATATTTCCCCTTGGACACATGAGGTTTTTTTTCACTTAATACATAAATCCAATCAGAGTATTATCTGTTTATGGGGAATTGTTGTATTCCTCATAGTATGTGTAAGTCTGAATACTATAAGTGTGTGTGTATAAACTGATCAAAATTTTAAGACATATAATCTAAGGAGATAGAAATTAATGACATCAAGTTTTATTTCTCCAACTTCCTAGTCTATTTAAAATTACCATAGTAAGTAACATGAATTGGGAGAGCAAAAGGGTGAGCTAAATGATCCACAAACTAGATGATCATCATCACAATAATGAAGAGTTAACTATAACACAGCAAGAGCTTAATATCTATTAGTTTCCTCCACATAACAAGATGTTAAATATTAAACCCTCTTGAACAATTATTACCTATAACCTGCCTAAAAATTAATTTCCCAATTTTGTAACTGTGATTTCACATCCCCTTCGCAGTTACAAATGTGAACCTCTAAGTGCAGAAAGAATGAAAAGATATCCTGTACCCTTTGCACTCACTCTCCATCAGCTGTATTTAATGATTCTGGAATTACTCTCAGGCATTTAACTGTATTATACACTCCCAATAAAGCAGGGACAGATTTCTCTTTGAGGACTTAAGAAACACAGTTTCTGTCTCAGGGACTACAGATAAAGGTTTTATTTTTGTACTATCACTCTTTCTTCTGTCACTGTAGTTTTTAAATTTTCACATAAATTTTGTTTCTATAAAAATATGTAATTAAACTGTACTGGAGACAAAACCAAAGCCAAACTTCTAATGAAAATGTACCAAGTGGTCAAAATGTACTTTATGGTCTCTAAACATTGAACATACTACACTCTATGTCCTATATCAAAGTTCACGGCAACTTAGCATCACACATGCTACTAACGATGCACATGAAGAGCACTGTAACTTGCAGAGGGAAAAAAGCCTCTCACACTGTGTTGGCTCTCAATCTCCTCGTGCTTCTGCTGCAGGGCCTGGGAAGCCCGGATGGAGTCTCCAATCCCCCACTGGGCTCTTAGTTGTTCTGATCCAGGTCCTTCGAGCCAGTTCACGACCTGTAAGTGGAAGTTGAAATGAAATTCTAAAATAATCAAAGCTTTTCAAACTTTCATTCTAATTGATTTCCCCCCCCCCCAAAGCTGGAATATTTTTATTTTAACTTCATTAAATTCACGTATAAGAATAAACTAAAAATGGATTAAAGACTTAAATGTAAGACCCCAAACCATAAAACTCCTAGAAGAAAACACAGGCACTAAATTCTGTGACATTGCTCTTGGTAATATTTTTTCTAATATATTTCCTAGGGTAAGGGAAACAAAAGAAAAAAATAAACAAATCGGACTACATCAAACTAAAAAGTTTTTGCATGGCAAAGGAAATCATCAACAAAACTAAAAGACAACCTACTGAATGGCAGATTATATTTACCAATGATATATCTGGTAAGCGGTTAATACCCAAAATTTATAAAGAACTCATACAACTCAACACCAAAAAAACCCAAACAATCCAATTAAAAAACGGGCAGAAGATGTGAATAGGCATTTCTCCAGAAGACACATGGATGGCCAAGAGACATATGAAAAGATGCTCAACATCACTAACTATCAGAGAAATGCAAATTAAAACCACAATGAGATATCACCTCACACCTCTCAGAATGGTTATCCTCACTAAATCCAAGAACAAGTGCTGGCAGAGATGTGGAGAAAAGGGAACCCTTGTGCACTGTTGGTGGGATTGCAAATCGGTGCAGCCACTATGGAAAACAGTTTGGAGATTCCTCAAAAAATTAAAAATAGAACTACCTTATGACCCGGCAATGCCATTTCTGAGTATTTGTCGATAAACAAAACAAAACACTAATTCGAAAAGATATATGCAACCTTATGTTCACTGCAGCGTTATTTACAATAGCCAAGATATGGAAGCAACCTAAGTGCTCATTGGTAGATGACTGAATAAAGATGTGGTACATATATACAACTGAATATTACTCAGCCATACAAAATAATGAAATCTTATTATTTGTGACAATATGGATGGACCTAGAGTAAGGGTCTCCAACACCCAGGCTACGATCGATAGTAGTCTCTGGCCTGTTAGGAACAGGTCCTCACAGTAGTAGGTGAGTGGAGAGAAAACAAAGTTTCATCTGTATTTGCAGCTGCTCCCCAGAACTAGCATTGCTTCAGCTCCACCTCAGATCATCAGGCATTAGATTCTCATAGGAGCACCGGTCCCTGGTGCCAGAAAGGTTTGGGGACTGCTGAAGAAGGGATTATGTTAAGTGAAATAAGTCAAACAGAGAAAGCAAATACTGTATGATTTCACTTACATGTGGACCCTAGAAACAAAATAAACCAACAGAACAAAAACAGATTCAAGGCTACAGAGAACAGACTGATGGTTGCCAGATGGGATGGGGGTTGGCAGCTGGGTAATAAAGGTACAGGGATTAAGAAGTACAAATTGGCAGTTAAAAAACAGTCACAGTAAAGTACAGAATAGGAAATACAGTCAGTAACACTGTAATAACTAAACATGATGTCAGGTGGGTACTAGCCTTATTAGGATCATTTCATAAATTATATGTGTCCAACCACTATGCTGTACACATGAAGCTAATATAATATTGAATGTCAAATGTAACTGAAAAAGGATTTTTTTAACTTAAAATTCTATTGCATGGCAACAAATGTTTCTTTTAAAACTATGCATCTATAATGTGGCAACTTTTCCAAAACCTAAATTTGAAGGAATGTACACTACAGGACCTTAGGCATTCACCTACCTGATCATCTGCCAGGCTAAAAGAAATCTGGAATGCTCCCATGAAGAAAGAGGATTAAAAATTTACTTAGAAAAAGATAAGAAAATCAGAAAACTATGGGATTTAGAGTTGAAAGCAGCATCAGAAATGTCATTGGTCAAATTTCTTATCAAACATTTAAGAAAACTGAGTTTCAGAGAGATTATGTGACTTGCCCAAGGTAACATAATCCATTACTGAAAAACTGGAACTAAAAATCGTGTCCTGTCTAATATTCTTCCCAAAGCACTGATAAAACTAAATGAATTAAATAACTATTTTCTCACTTTGAAAATTAAAAACTAACTGTAGAATTCTAGTACTGCAATACCCTCTGGGGATCCTCTCAAGAGTAATTATATATTCAGACCCATGAGATCATCTGAAGTCCTAATGACACCAGTCCACGCAGAAGGATGTAGGGTGGGGACTAGTTTGCCAGAACGGCAACAAATACTTCTCTTCTGCCAAGTTCTTGAAAAAGTGCAACAGTTCAGATACAAGGAGATGAGACCCAAATGGGAGATATGGGAGACGTACTGGCGTGGAAACTTCATACCCAACATGGGGTATGTCCATTATAAAAGTCACTGAACTCAAGGATGCACAAAGTTATGTCTTCCATCAAGTATTAATAGTTTTCCCAATCCAGATTCAGAATAATTTTTATTATAAGCAATGCTGCCTAAACATAGTGGCCATTCCAATTTTTCTCAGGTTTTCAAGGGAACAAAGCTAGACAGTTAATTAAATATCCAATTCTCATGCAGAAGAAGAAAGTGTTTTGTTAACTCTTTATCCACAAGCATACATACTCTGAAACTACATAGACACAGTGAAGTAATTTTAACAGAAAAAATAATATCCTCAAGCTTTACGTGTTACTAAATGAGAAAAAGGAATTCAACAACAGAGATATAATTATGCCCTAAATCTAAACATTAAGATAGCTCCCAAGAAGTGAATGAAGGTGTCTCTGCAACATACAGACCCGAGGGAGAGTTAGGCTTACCTTAGAACTTTATAACAGAGTATCACACGCCCACAGAACATTTCTGTTACTCCCAGGTTAAAATACATTCATTTTAAAATCTAATAGCTCATGTAATTTTTTACAATTATATAAAACACCACAGCATGGGAAAAAATCATGCATATTTCCTTTTTCATATGCATAGTGTTTTTGTGTTACTCCAGATTTAAGTACTACAGCTAATTCTCATGGAGTACAAGTAATTTCCATCCTGTGTTTTTCACTTACATTACATCATAATACTATAATGATTTTCTGTGTGGCTACAGTTATAATTTTCAATGGTTGCAAACCTCTATTTTAAGAAGGCCGACCTCCTTGCCTGCACCTGCCTCCCTCCCTCCCTCACAGCTGTCCAACCAACCAACCAACCAACCAACCAACTCAACCCAACTGCCCTTGTTAAGAGCTAAGTAACTAATGTACTACCTCAAATAACTATGATATCTGCTTTCAAGACTATTTTTGAGCATGTAGAATGTTTCTAATTTCTATCAATTCTAAGCAATTCTATGAGGAACATACACAAATATGGATATATGTGCTTTATATAAATATAGAAGAGTTATTATATTGCATTTTTTCTCTAATTCTGTATTGTTTTCCTAGGAAAGACTTTCAATCTTAGGTCCAATGATGATATAATGTTAATGGTTGTTAGTATACATATACTAACAAGACTATAGTTTTTAAAAAACTTCTGTCAACTGAAAAATAGAAATACTTCCAGGCATATTTTTAAATACTAGTGAGACAATACATTGCAAATGTTTGCTTACTAAGAATGTATGATCTTTTGTGATTTATCTCTTCATGTTCTTTGCTCATTTATATTCTAGTCTTAAGTACTAAAATATTTTTAGCTTCTGCCTTCTCTTTATAAGGCTTAATACTAGAGAGCAAAAACTCAAAAACAAAAAAAAAAGTCAAAGTAGTATTTCTGATGCAATGGAACAGACTTAAATGCTACAGCTTTCTTTGCTAAACTGTTTTTAGATTCCTGATTTCATCTGCAAACCCCTATTGTCAGGTGCTCTCTAGAATGCAATGCTTTGTTCCTCAACGTCTCTACTTTTTCTGCTTTAATGTTTTGTATGAGCTATCTTTGGAGCAGGGTACTAGGATGCTGTTTTTCTCTGTTAGCCTGTGAAAAGTATCACTCTTTCTCAAAGAGAAAGATGAGCAGTTGGGTCTGGAGAAAGCTCCAGCATGAGTCTGAATTCTGAATTCTGGTTCTGCTCACACTAGTGAGTCTGCATTCGGTTCTTTTCCTACTAGATGAAAGACTTTGGCCTGTCATTTTTAAAATGGTGTTAATGCTACCTACCGTAAGGGATGCTGTCAGGATTACTATACCAGTAGATAATACTAGTAACTGTTAGCCTCTTTGTTTTCCTCACTTTTTCTGAAGGAAATGCCTAGCTCCTTCTGTCTATACACTCTTTATAAAGTTTGTCTCACCATCTGCCTTTTGTAGTCAGGTCCCTGGATTTCTTAAAGAAGTCCCTGAACTGTTTTATTCAATACTTTTTAAAAATGGAAATAAAAAGAGTAAGTTTTAAGGAGGCTTACGTAAACATTTTGAAACAATTTTCCATTTCCTCTTTTGAGATTTAATCACTTCTCATTCATTACTATGTATTACAAATATGGATATAAAAACAGATGTAAAATGGCTTTTAAATATTTTAAACAATTAATATAATTATTTACTAAAAATATCTAAATTCTAAAAATAAGGGCGAAATGAAAGCATCTCAAAAATATTTAACTAATTAATAATGCGTTCTATATTATTTTTAAAAACCTATGACAATATTATTTAAATATTTAAACTTTGCTTTCAGAATAGTCTAGAAACAAAAGAAGCAGGTTACCATAAATCATGATAACTAGAGGAAACAATTTATTCACATGGAACTTTCAAAGAAACATACATTTAAAAATAAATTTTAAATAAAGCAAAGGCATCTTGGTGCAAAAAAAAAAAAAAAACCTGCATAGTCAAGTGCATGTAGTTTTAATGTATGCTGAAAATAACTTCTTAGTATAAAACATTAGTAATATAGACAGAGTAAACATATGATTATTTCTAATAAGTGATACAAATTGAGGCTGATGCTCCAGTACACAAGTTTATTTAAACACATTAACGACAGTGGTTTGCCAAACCAGGCTATAAAATTTAATTTCAATCAGGATATCTTCCTCAGTCAATATCAATATTAACTTACTGCCAAAACAGTTCCATGACCAATCCATATCAGTGTGACCCCTCAAATGGTTACACCTGTATGTATAATCTTGGAGATGTACTCTTAAAATCTACCATGATAAATATTTGCAGAGGCCAAAAATGCATGTAACTATCCACTATTCTTTCTTGACCTGGCTGATTTCTAAAGACTATGAGAGAGTATCTGGAAGTGTGTGAGGTCAAATCAGGCAGAAGGGTATGTCAAGCACATACCAAGCATCTGATCTGGAGAAAGAATATGGGGAACTGGGAGCATACCCTCCAGCTGTATGCTTATGCAACTCAAGAGTGTATCCTATTTTGCATCTATGGTTCCTTTCTACAAAGGAATAAAAGCACATAAATGATTCTAGAAATAACACTTGCAGCGCTGGCAGTAATTACTGCTATAATAAGTAATGAGAATAACAGTAGCATATTTCAGTGATGTGATATAGTCTCCTACCCAGAAGTATGTGAAATCTAATTTTTAAGTGTAGCAGAAGCAGCACTATCATCATTATAAATATTATCATCATCTCCCTTCTCTAGTTTCTTTTTTATCCAAAGGAGCTGGTCCATCATTTCAAAAACTCATATAGTAACTCCTCTGCCCTTCTGTCTTTTTATCCTACTGGACTGACCCTACATAGCAAAGAATAAATGCTGGATAAATCCCATCATGTGTGTTCTCTGTGCTGCACCTCAACAGCCAGCCATACAACAGGCTAGAAAGGTTCCACTATAAATTCAAGATCAACACTCCCTAAAAATAAAACAACATTTCTGTGGTAATTTCACTCTTCTAATCTCCACAAAAAAAAATCTTGTATCCTCTCTGCTCCATTTTATCCTCTGCTCCTCTTCCCTGTCAATCTCCTAGCCCACCTCCAAATGTGTACCACCAACGTCATGACCTTTATCTCTTTACAATAAAAAAGAGAACACATCACACAGGAACTCCTTAATCTTCCTGATGCCTGAGTTATATGAGGCACCTTTGGATTCATCCTACTCATCCTTCCTCCTGTTACAATGGGGAAGTTCTCCCTCTTCTATTCTAAAGCTAATCTCTTCAACTGTGCTTTTGAGTCCATCCACATCCACCTTGTCAGGAACCTGATAGTGTTAATTATTCTTTCTCTTTTGTACATTCGATGCCTTCCTCCAAACAGATACATCCCATTAGCCTTTAAACCTCTTATAGTTTTCCATATTAAAACAAACGAACAAACAAAAAACACCACACTCAACCCCTGTTGTGTGCTAAACTGTGCCCCCGCAAAATCCACACGTCAAAGTTCTAACCTTCAGTACTTCAGCATGTAACCATATTTACTTAAAGATAGGGTCTTTAAAGAGGTAATGAAATTAAAATGAGGTTATTAGAGTGGACTCTAATCTACTGTGACCAGTGTCTTTAAAAAGAAAGACAATTTGGACACAGAGAAGATGATGTGAAGACGTAGGGAGAAGATAAACCATCAACGAGCTAAAAAGACAGGGCCTGGAACAGATCCTTCCCTCATCGCCCTTGGAAGGAATCCACTCTGTCAACACCTCCATCGTAGACTTTTAGCCTTCAGAACTGTGAGAAAACATTTCTGTTAATTTACGTCTCTAGTCCGTAGCACTTCATTACTGTAGCCCTAGTAGACTAATAGAACTCCTTATCTACCACTCTAGGCATTGCTCTTACTGCTCACCTTTCCTTCACAGACAGAAATCTCCATCGTCTATTCT
>NW_011888783.1:12019314-12038705 GCF_000151845.1 Pteropus vampyrus | reverse complement strand
GAACAAACAAAAAACACCACACTCAACCCCTGTTGTGTGCTAAACTGTGCCCCCGCAAAATCCACACGTCAAAGTTCTAACCTTCAGTACTTCAGCATGTAACCATATTTACTTAAAAATAGGGTCTTTAAAGAGGTAATGAAATTAAAATGAGGTTATTAGAGTGGACTCTAATCTACTGTGACCAGTGTCTTTAAAAAGAAAGACAATTTGGACACAGAGAAGATGATGTGAAGACGTAGGGAGAAGATAAACCATCAACGAGCTAAAAAGACAGGGCCTGGAACAGATCCTTCCCTCATCGCCCTTGGAAGGAATCCACTCTGTCAACACCTCCATCGTAGACTTTTAGCCTTCAGAACTGTGAGAAAACATTTCTGTTAATTTACGTCTCTAGTCCGTAGCACTTCATTACTGTAGCCCTAGTAGACTAATAGAACTCCTTATCTACCACTCTAGGCATTGCTCTTACTGCTCACCTTTCCTTCACAGACAGAAATCTCCATCGTCTATTCTGTCTCCTTTGCCATATCTCCCTCTCATTCCTGAATTCACACCAATGTGCTTCTGGCCCTACCACTCCATGCCCTGGGTTCACCAATGACCTCTATCTTGTGCATTTTAACAGACATGTAAGTCTTACTCTTATTTAATCTTTCGGCAGCATCTGAAAGGGTTCCCAACTCCTTCCCTGAAATGCTTTCTTCCCTTGGCTTCCACAACATAGAACTCTTCTCACTTTTTTCCTTCATTCTCTGACCAATCCTTCGTTGCCTTCTTTTCATGAAGTTTCTCAAAGCTCAGCTGACGCACCCACTTCTCACCTACTCTCAGCAATTTCCTTGGGCAATTCTCATCCACGTCAATGCCTTTGATTACAACTTATGTCATACAGATGACAAACAAAATATATCAGTTCAGACTTCTCTAATTTCTGGACCTGCACAGGACTACCCTTCTGTATCTTCTCTTAGATATCTCAAAGTAGCCTCAAATTCAACATGTCTAAGCCCAAAGTTATGATTCTCTACACCCTTTTCCGCCTACACTTGAACCCAAACCCTGTCCAGTGTTCCTTAATCGGACAACACCAACATCCATCAAGTCTTTCAAGCTAAAAAAGTGGTTAATCTCTATCTTATTTTTTCATCCTTACTCACACCAGCCTCTTTCTTGGGACTTGGCATGATTGAAATTTTATAACTGTTTGTGTTATTATGTAATTATGTACCATCAAGGTGGGAACTTTGCCTATTTTACTCACCATTATATTCTACCTAGTACAATGTCACATTAAAGTAGACATTCATTTTTTGAATGACAGCAAATAACAGATACCAATAAAAAACTCATTATGTGCCAAACACTAAACAGTTTACAAAAATTATCTTTAATCCTTGTGACAACCATATTAATTACATGTTATTGTTATTGTTATTGTTATCATTATCCGAAGTTTCTTGAGGAGGAAGCTAGGGCACTGAGAAGTTACAGTTCATTCCCATATAACTTGGAAGTGATAGAAGAGGGTAAACCCATTTAAATAACTTAGAAGTGATAGAAGAGGGTAAACCCACATTAGCTGGTGACTTGTATACCACTATGTTATTCCATAACCTTGGTTTTCAAAGATATAGTAGCACCCCACTTATCCGTAGTTTCAGTTACCTACGGTCAACAGCAGTCCAAAAGTTTCAAATAAAAAATTCCAGAAATAAACAAGTCATAAGTTTTAAAATATGTGCTATTCTATATAGTGTGATGAAATCTCATGCCATCCTTCCGTGCCCCACCCAGGATGTGAATCATTCCTCTGTCCAGCGTACCCAGGCTATATGCATTAGCCACCCATTAATCACTTAGTAGTCTTCTCAGTTATAAGACTGACTGTCATGGTATCATACTGCTTATGAACAAGTAAACCTTACTTTACATAATAATGGCCCCAAAGTATACAAGAGTAGTGATGCTGACTTTTCGGATATACCAAACAGAAGTCATAAAGTGGTTCCTTTAAGTGAAAAGGTATGTATTGATAAGAAAAGACATAGTATATATAAGGTTCAATACTATTCACAATTTCAGGCATCCCCTGGGGACTTTGGAATGTACCCCTTAAGGACAAGGGAGGACTACTGTACTCTCTGGCTACTTAGCTGAAGCTTACCTGGGTTTAATACAAGCTATCTTTAATTTATGAATATAATACATAGGAAAAGTTATATATAATTAATGTACACTCAGAAATCTCCAGCTTACATATGGTTAACATGAGATGAAGCTTAAATCCTTCTGTCTGGAATTCGAATTCTTCCATAATCTAGCTCCTTCCTTCATTTCAAGCCTTTTTATCTATGACATCCTGATGCTCTGGTCAGAGGTCAGCAAACCATATAGCCTGCAGGCCAACTGTGGACCACCACTTTTTATTATAAATTAAATTTTACTGGAGTACAGCCGCACACATTCCTTTACATAACGTCCATGCATTACAACGGCAGATTAAATAGCCATAGCTGCAAGAAAAACTCTATGGTCTGCAAGGCCTAAACATTTACTATTTGGCCCTTTACAGAAAAAGTATGTCAACAACTGAACTAGACTTCTAGACTAGTCTAGCTCAATGGAAATAAATATAATAGCTACCATTAATCGAGTGCTGGATTCTTTTAACAAACATTTCAAAAGTGGTCTTGTTATACTGTTTTAATTAATGGAAGAAGAAAGCGAGGGAAAGAAAGAGAAGAAAGGAAAAAAGAAAAAGGAAGTCAGATTGAGGCTCACGTAGGTGAATAACATGACGATGATCACACAGCAAATAAGTGGAGGAACTGGGATTACCATGCTTGCTGACCATGCTGCTGTATTACTCAAAGGCCAAAAATTTTGCATGGTGCCTTACTGCTCCCTTTTTCTTCAGCAAAGCTTGAGATTTTATGCTGCTATTATTTATTCATGCTGTTCTTCCTTCTTCACAAAATACCAATTCTCCTTTTGAAACCTAAAGAACGTGCATGGAAAATCATACACATTCTTTGAGGATAAACGGAAGCGCTACTTCCTCCACTCAATCTTCCTAGATTACCTGCAGCTAGAGGAATAATGCCTCCTATAAATGCCTACAGCATTTCAGTCATGCCCTTGTGACACTTAACACTCTTTTCTCTTAAATTTAATGATGGCAAAAGCTAAATCTACCTTTATGTCCTATAAAAAACCTAGCACAATGTCTTCTACATAAGTACTTAATAAATACTTATACAATTAACAAATGAACAATAAAAACATTCCTAATGTGGATTTTTAAGTAAAATAATTTAAGATTTATTTCTTAATTCAATAGATGAAAATAGAGAATGCAGTCTAAATAACAGAAATGTCTTCTTTTGTATTGATTTTTAGTATTTTTAGCCTACTTTTCTTATAAAAATCAATTGTATGGAAACAGACTCGCAAATATAGAGGACAATCTGTTAATGGCCAGAGGAGAGTGGGGCTAGGAGACTGGGGGAGTGTGAGAAAGGGTTGACGAATTAAAGAAGTACAAATTAGTAGTTGAAAGATGATCATGGGTGTGAGAAGCACGGCATAGGGAATGAAGTCAGCAGTAATGTAATGGCTAGGTGCAGAGCCAGAGGAGAGAAAGAGTAATGCAGGGGATCATTTCATAAACTATAGAAATGTCTAACCAATGTACTGTATACCTGAAACTAATAAAATAAAATTTTAAAGAAGTCAATTGTAAAAAGAACTAAAATTCATAAGTACTAAATATATTGAAAGCTTCCTATTTGTTTCATAAAATAATACAATTTAATATTATAATTACTTATCTATTACTTATATTTTATCATTTTGCTAGGACAGAAAAGCTCTTCATAATGCCTAAATTAACAAAAACCTATCAAATTATTAGAAATAAATCAAATATCAACGAAAAATGTTATTTATTGTAAAGACAGACCATAGATGTATTTCGAACTACTAGTTATTTTTGAAGTTCATTCTGATAGTGAGCTGAAAGTTTAATGTCATCACTGTAGAAAAAATATCTTAATACAAATACTATTTGCAAAAATATACCTAATTAAAAATAGTTTTAGAGCCTGGTTTAACATGTCTAAGGTTCTCTAAAGCTTAGTATAAAATCAGTCACAGAATAGAAATTATATTAGTATAAAATCAGTCACAGAATAGAAATTATATTAAAAAAACCCCAACATTTGTAACTTTAAAAAGTTCAATATATTCAAACAAGACACCTACCTGCATCACCTTCTGCTGAATCTCTTCTAACTGTGTACGCTTACTACGTTGCCTACAAACTTCCTGGTAACGGGTATACTGCTCTCTCAGTGAATCTAATAATTTCATAACCTGTGGCTGTGCAAGTAGTTCATCATCCATAGGAGACCATGAGACCCCTCCATCCGAGCCATTAAATCGACGCTGCTGTAATTCGGATAACAATTCATGCCCTTTACAAAACAAAAACAGTTATAATTAATAGCCTTAAAAAATACCATTTTTACTTCTAATCTTCTCAATTCTAGTCTCTTATTTTTAGAATCTATTTACCTACATGTCTAGTCTACTTACTTACCAAGTCATAAATATTGAAATGCAATTTTTAAATGTATATAAAAATAAATAAAAAACTGCATATATGTGTATATATACACACATGGAAATACTATACAGTATATATGCCATATCATATATCATAAATGTATATACTAAATATGCTATAATATACAGTAAATATATATGGTATATTTATCTATTCATTTATTTACCTATCTATCTACCTATCTATCACATTCTTCTTACTGGTGGATTCACTACTCAGGATACTGTGCCAACCCATCCTCTTACCCTGTAGAACACAATACACTCTGGAATTTCTGTTTGATGGTATTAATCAGTATGCTCTGTCTGATAGCACTAACTGATACTAAGCAATATGTTATGATTTCAGTATTAACCCATACATTTAATTATAGCACCTAAAAAAGAAAAGAGTTGAGTAACACATGTTAGTAGAAAGTCTTTATTACTGTACAAAGTAATATTTAATCTCTATAGGAATCTCTACAACATATTAACTGCAAATAATGAGGGGCCAAAGAACTGCATTCAATGCTATTTTATCATAACAAACTCATGTAGAAAATTCACTCATTAATGAAAAATTGAAATTGCAGAATGTGGAACATCTAAAGCTGTAAGTATGTTAACAATTTTAAAAGTAAATAAATTACCGTTTTTTTCAAGGATAATACTATTCCAATTATTATTCAGGGGCCAAAAATAAGCAGATATTTAAATTCTCTTCTCTTCATCTTTATTTAGGAAAATGTTCTACATTTAAATGGCTTTTAATATATAGAAATAGAACTTTATTATAATTTTGAGGTATTTCCAATTTCTAAAAAAACATCCAAGATTGTTCTAAATCTCTCCATTTTATATTCTTTTGATCCCTACTTTAAGAGTCAATAGCATATAAAAAGAACTTAGTGGCATATAAAGTTAATTTTAAAATACAAATTTTAAATGCTTCTTAATTCAATAGCTAAAGAACCTTTGAAAATGTTAAATATAAACATGGAATTAAGTTTTAAATCTAGAGCAATATTTTTAACTGACAGTCTACTGTACCTTCTAAACATTCAGAGATTACAATTATTTCTTTGTTCTCCAAATAAGACCTATATCATACTAAAAAACTTAGGACAAGTAAATAAATACAATGAAGACATTCAGAATTTCTTTACTCTTCTTACATTTTATAATTGCAAGAACTATTCTAAAGACTTAAAGTTTAGTCTACTACATATAAACATGTTTTTACATATTTACATATATATAAAAACTCATAAAAGCCATTAAGATCAGAATACATTTACTTTTTTTCTGCTTTGACACTTGTTTCCCTTGTGGATACCATTTCCGCTGGAGAAGCAGCACCGCATGATTTCAAAGACCATACCTTGAAACCAAACTGCCTTAGTTCAAGTCCCAACTCTAGCATTACTAGTTGTATAACCTGCTAAGTTACTTAACTTTTTCATGCCTCAATTTCTATACCTTAAAGCTAGGATGATAATAGTACCTATATACTTCACTGGGTTGTGGTTAAGGATAAATGAGTTAACGTATGTAAAGTGCTTAGAATAGTGTGCCTGGTACACAGTAGGATTAAAATTATGAGCTATTATTAGAAAAATACATAAGAAATAAATTTAGGTATTTTCATTGAAAGAATTTCACTGTGTTCTGCTATAAATTGTGAAACCAATACTAGAGACATTAAGGCTGGAACATACATACCATGCATACTGAACACATACTATGCGCAAGGCCACACTGCAAGGTGCTAAGTGTTTACATGACTGTAAAACAATACAGCTAGCAGCTTTAGATTTAGATATGTTTTTAGTGCTATGAGGATAAAGCTTAATAGTTATTTGATCTTGAGCAAGATTTTTTAATATTTTTAAGCTTTGGCTTTCCGAAGTACAGAATAGAGAAAATAATACTAATTATCTCAAAGGCTTGTTAGGAAAATGAAATATGAAAATACATAAAAGTATAATGCTAGAGCATAATGAGTATTCAAGAATCCTTAGAGCAATCCAATAAAATAGAAATTTTTATCTCTATTTCACAGATAAGGAGATAAATCTAAATATTTCAAGGGAGAGATAATTTAACTATTTATCATTATTAATATTTTTTAATATTGTAGAGTATTAAACACTCAGGTTAAACCAAAAAGCAGTCTGAAAAATTTCCCCTAGTTTCTACCACATAATACAGTAAGTCTTCATTTAACGTCATCAATAGGTTCTGTGACTTTAAGCAAAATGACATACAATGCACATCAATTTTACCACAGGCTAATTGATATAAACAAGAGTTAAGTTGCTACTACGGCATCTCATCGGCGTTACATCAAAACAACGTTGAACGAAACCGTGTTATTCAAAGACTTGCTGTAAACACTCAACCAATGTTTACCTCATGAATCAATCAAAATATGATTGATTTACTGTATTATGATTATTGATAAATATGTTTTTCCATCTTACCTGTCTGAAGAACTGTTTCAGGATCAACTGATGGAAGAAAGTTTAAATCCACAGACCTGGTGAACACCAAAAGAATAACTTTAAAAGCTATAGTTCTATCCATGTAACTTAAGAAAATCCTTTATACAAACATATTAAAATAGGTGCACACAAGTGTGAAAATCTGAGGCATACTATTCTACCATGCTAATTTCTCTTAAATATTAGGAAACCCATTAGAGATAATTAAGTATTAGCACCCACAGAAATATCTATGTGATAATTCCAAAAAAATATTACTTAAAAAATAGTTTGCTATTAATTATGGCATTATTTCGAATATATCAAATGAATCCATTTTGGTTATTTTTCAATGGATATTTGTTTCAAAATAAAATTTATAACTATATAATAAGCCAGAAATGTTAACATAAAAATGCATGCAGCTATCCCTCTTGAGCAACTCTGAGAGCTGCAAATATTCTCTGGTAAGTTGGTATGTGTGTGTCTAGCAGTTGTACACTTTTCCCTGTACTAATTATGTTTCATTTGAGTTGGACTGTGGCTTTATTTTCTTAAACACATTTGGGAAGTAGAAGATGAAGAAAAGATAGAGTACATGGCAAAACAAAGCCTAGAATCTTGCAATTGTAACTAAGAGTCTTGCTCTAAATCTTACACTTTTGTCAACTGATCTAGGCCTTCACCTCTTCTTGTATAGCCTAGATACTTTCTGAGGGCTGACATAAGGATAGTGATGAAAATTTGGGGTTTTAGAGACTAAGTAATATGAGTTCCTTGGGGAAGTAATGGCAAATACAAGATTTTGTTTAGCACTCCATATAGTCAGGCAAACCAGTATTTCCCAAAATGTTTCCCAAAACACTAAATAAGGTATTATTAGGTGGAGAAAAAGGGCTATAAATACAAGAAGTTCTAAGGAAACAAGTTTCTTTATTGCAATACTTTCTCAGAACGTGTAATCTATAAACATCTACAGTCATTCTTAGAGAGGAAACACAGTAAACGACATTTAACGCTACAACTATAAACGCATTTTCCGCAGACACCCTCTTAGCATGTCTTTCCTGAGGAAAAGGACTTTAAGAACCATCAAACTTACTCTGCTGGACTTCTCAAAAAGCAAGAAGTTCAGCTAATTTTTGTCAAGTAACTCATGTGACACTTCTAATTCCTAAGCCATAGCATAAGCATGCGTGTGACATCTACATACACACACTCATATATTTACATATGTGTAAAATGTTTACATTTTACCTTTTTATAATGCATCTAAAGAATAGTAATGTTCCTACACGTTTGTTGTAATTTTAACTGGATTCACATTCGAATCATTTGTTTTCACATTTTTTACTCTGTTTTAATCAAGATTTGGTGTCTTACATCCCTCTTACCTTACCTCGATCGACTGGTATGTGACTTTATTTGAATTCATGGAATTACAAGATGAATTTTATCAAGTTTCCATAGCATTTTTAAGGTCAGATTCAAAAGAGACAAAGATGAGTGTTGATTCTTTCAAATTTCCTAATGAAAAATTACTGTTCTAGTGATCACTTTGCTATTGAGACCAGAAAGAGTTAATCTGCATCCTAAAGTGCTTTTTACCTGGGGAGGGGAACTTGTCCTACCAATAGGAAAATAAAAACTGTTAAGGTTGTGAAATTCAATGAAAATCTGTTAAAATGATTAATCCAGGTAATTACATTTAGATAATACAACTGAGCAGTTATTTCATCCATTGTCAAAAAATACTATATTCCCCAAGTCGAACTCATGAATATCACATATTACCAGAACACAGGAGTTCTACCACCTAGGCATTTAAGTGTAATGTATTTAAATAGGTTATATTAATTTCATTTTAAGCTGCGACCTTTTTCATATTCTTTACAAACAAAACAGAATTCTAAAAAGTTAGAAAATTGTTTCATTTTGAAAACATGTCTCTGCAAATAAATTTTTAGTGTCAGAAAAAAAAATATTACTATTCATCATAAGTCTTTTGTAAAAAAAAAAAAATTGATTCAAATCAATAAATTTTACACGTAAATCAAACTCTCACAAATTAAAAAAATGAATTTAATTCACCTTTTGTATGTCAATTTTTATTGACTGGAAAGATACCTTAGTTCTTTTACCTTGCATTAACAATAGAGGTCTCTTTTACCAGATTAATCATAGCTTTGCAAGGGTGTAATTGCATGACACTGGCCACCTACCTTTCTTTCTCTTGATTTCCTTTATCACTTCCATTGTTAATCAAAGCAAGTTCATCTAATAATGATGTAGATTCCTTTGTAAACTTCTCAAAAACCTATGAGATAATATTAACATATTAAAAAGAATCTTAAAAATTAATACTGCACAAAAGGATTTTCAGTTAAGAGAAATTTAAATTAGCCAGGCATATTCTCTTTCCCTCTCCGGATGTCATTTAGTACAATTCAAACATCAGGGCACAACGTATACAAGAGAAAAGACAAAACTAGTTCCTAAAACAATGAATAGTTTCAATGCATAAGAAATTTTTTAAATTTATATACATTAAGAAATTATTTTTATTCCTCAATCAACATATTTATTTTTTTTCCTGTTTTCTTGAGAACATCTGCACCAATAACAGTTTTAACTACATGAACATTAGTTAGACTAGCTTTAACCCTGTAATTCCAGCTATAGAACATTCTTTCATGTTATTCTATTACCAGTCCATACAGGTTGCATGTAATGGTTAAATAATTTTACATACAAACATGTAGCATAAAAATAAATTATCCAAAATTTTAACATGAATTCTTAAGATATGTCTAAAAAGGGATTTGGACAAGTCCACTTAAAATAAAGTGGACATTCATTTATTTGATATTGTTCAAGTATGGGGGAAACAGAACTGATTTTCTATTCTGAAATACCCAAAAGTTCAGTATTCTTCAATAAAAATCATATAATGTAAACTCAGTTAATCTAAAATTTGTTCTTTTTGTCCCCAGCAATTCAGTATTATACAGAGTAGCAGATTTCATTAGTCTGGCCTGACAAGGAAGATACATTTTCAGAAATGAAACCGATAACCTGCCAAACTGCTCAAATCAAACTGATATTTAAATATTCTCTCTGAAAAATGGTATATTAACTAGATTACCTCTAAGGAAATTATGCTACTCTGTTATTCTACGTAAAAGATTTACGACCTTGACGAGTAATACTGCTACTAATGACAACAGTAATAGGTAACCTTTGTGAATCTGACTAAAGTATTTGACTTCAAATACGCTATCATGTGGTATACACTATATTTCTTCATTTTGGTAAAAAAAATCCGTATTTTAATTGATTAAAATGATAAAGTTATAAAAATATATCTCATTGTTATGGAATAACATGTTATCTCACTGTAATATACCAACCAGTCTCTTATTTAACCAGTCCATGTGATCATAGGTAAGACTTCCACCAAAATCTTCTGTTAATTGGCATGGTTCTATATAACGAGTCAATTTATTGGCAGACACTAAAATAACCTATAAAGGTAAAAAGAAAAGAATCATTTAGTAAGCCACTGTTTACATCCATAAAAGTAATGAGGAGGTTAAATTATTCAATACTGTTTCCTTCATGATGCTGTATTACCATTTATTTAACATTTAAAATCAATTCAATACATTGTGGATATCTGCTAAGAAATGTATCATAAACTATTTATAATAACACATTAAAAAATGAGAGGCACTAGCAGCTCAGCTGAAATATTTCCAAGTTTGTAACAATATTAATAATTTCTTGGTAATAAAAATAAGTTCCTTTAATATAATGATGAATTCAACAAAGAATTTTTATATGGCTTTAAAATTAGCTAGGTACACTAAAATGATAAGTACAAGTGAATAATAAATCTGGCAATCAAAAAAGTACACTTTATTATGTTCTTTGTATTATACCCTGTAATAATGAATTAACAAGTCTATCATTTATTGTAATTTGTTAAAAGCTCCTAAGAAATAAAAATCAAGCTTGATTAATATAAAATAAAAAATAATTATACACTTTTAAGTTTTTCTAACACTCCTTTGATTATACATTAACGAAATATGTCCTGTAATAGTAGAGTAAAACTTAGGATAACAAATACTAATATTTAATTTGAAAATTAGAACTAAAAAGTGGGGAGAAAGTCAGAGAATTCATAAACTTGAAAATTATATATTAACATGATAATCTTTTAACTCTAAACTTTAAAAGACTTCAAATAAAAATTATAGTATCACCTAAGAGAGTACTGCAGAACTAAATAAAATTTCAATAAAGAGATACATGAATATAAAAAAAAATATGTGGAAGAAAAATATTCAAATGGTAGTATTAATGCACAAATAAATTTAAGTTTAGAAAAAAAGACATGATAAGAAAAATAATATGTCTGGCTGGAAATAGGACCATTTCCAAAACCCTAAAAAGGAAGGCCAGATAATCTACGAAATTATAACTTTTCTGGAATTCCTCAGAGGGCTGAGGTCACAGAGAAACCAATTCACCTGAAAATAAAGACAAGTACCATAGAGAGAATTATGGAAGGAGTACCTATAAAGTGGCATGAGCAAAATTTGGAGGCTAATGAAATGTTTCTGTATCTTGAATGTTGTGAAGAACATCTAACTTAAAAATAAATAAATAAATAAGAAGGACTTATGGAAGAACTACCAGAGAAAGAATGAAGAAAAAGTTCAGAAACATATCCAAAATATAAAACTAGGCATCTCCTTACTACATATAAAGTTATAATGTAAACAATGAAGACAAATTATCAAGACTATAAACTGCTTTGCTAAAATGAGAAAATAGGAGAAAAATGTTGCAAAAACATGGCATCGAAAGTTCATAAAACTATCAGAAAAAAAATTATCCTATCATAGAGTTTATAACAAACTGCTATTGATAATACATTAAATAGAAATTAAGAGCCTTAGATGTTTATATTAGAAAAGAAAGGGTGGCAAATAATGAGCTCTGTGATGTACCTAAGCAGATGGGGGTCAGTAGTGGGGGAGAACAAAATAAATTTTTTTAAAAAAGAAATTATTAATAAAACTAAAAGCGTTCCTTAAAAATACTAAAATAAAATCAACAAATTTCTGATAAGATAAAGCAAGAAGAAAGGTATAAATAATAGTAGATATATAAAGAAAAGAGTTACATTGACTGTAGTGATTTAAAAGATAATATGGACACAGGACAATTTTGCGCAAATAACTATGCAAATTTAGAATGGAAAAACTGCTATAAAATAGTAATTTATCAAAACAGAAAAAAAACAGAACACTTAATAAGTAATGAAGTGAAGTGAATTATTAGATTCTTTCCATTTTCGGTAATCATATTGCTACTACTTGTTTTAGTATTACTATTCTGAGATCACCTGATGATGAAGAAGAAAGCAAATGATTAATATGAGATATTTTAATTCTCCCATCACTGATGTCCTTGAGGAAATGTAATTCTTGGGAAGAAAGATGTGAGAGGGAAAAAGTTACCCTTATAGTTTTCAATTTGAATTGGAAGTATCAGTTTAAACTCACAATATATTTCATCTTAAATAAAAACACACACTCGCATACATAAAATTTCCCATTCTGTCCACTAAAAAGTTTAGAAATAAAGACCAATTCTGTAGAAATATACACTTCTAGTATCCACATTTTTATTTCCAAAAACCATTTCTCACTAAAAGGAATCAAGGCTCTTTGGAGAAATGGCCCATTCCAGGTCTGGGGGTAGAATACAGTATGAGCTTGGAACATCTTCTCTAGGTATCAAGAAAGGTCCTGAAAAGACTTCCACTGGCCAGAGATGTAACCATTTGCATACCAATAAGAATAATAAATGCTGTATTTTGAAACATTAAATATATTCAATTTGATGAGCTCATACTGATTTTATAAAAGAAATGATCACCTTTGGACTATGCTGGGAAATAAATTTACTTTATCCAAACAGGAAATAAAGAGAAATAGGCATTTATTTAACTTTTCATACACAAACTGTATCACTTGGTAAATAAATAATAAATGAAGGTAGGTTTCTCATTATAGAAGTATTCTAGCTAGTAAATGAAGAAATAATAGAACTAGAACGTCATTATCATTTTAAATCTTTAATAAACTAAGGGACCTAGTTATTGAACATCAAGTGATACTAACATCACAAAAAAGAAGACAAGTATTATGAGGCTCATGATCAAGCAACACATCATCACTAATGAACAGCCTTGGAAAAAGAAAATGAAATCAGAATCTAAGCAACTGTTTAAATCCAACTATCAATTTATGAAAACACAGATTCATAAAAGTAGAATATGTTAAACTATATCACGGAGATACCACAGAAAAACTCTACAGGACAAAAAACCTGGTCTCTTCAAGAAAAGAAAAATGGGTAAGAAAAGAGAGAGAGAAATTAATATTAAAAAGCTTCATTTAATAGACTAATATAGAATCCCACAACCAATAATAAGAGAAGTACATATTCTTTTCAAGCAATCATGAAATATTTATAAACTTGACTGCGTATCAGGCCATAAAGAAAGCCTTGGTACATTGCAAAGGAACAAACATAACATTCTATCACCAAATGAAATTAAACTAGAAATTATTAATCAAATTTGAAAACTTAAGATTTTAAAACCCTATCCATTTAGAAAGGCATTTCAACCATCACAATGTATGGACATTATTTGAATCCAGATACGAATAAATCAATCAATCTGTGAGTGGGCATTAATTTATATATGTATTTATAAAATTTTAAAATATTATCTCTATATAATTTTTTTACATATAACCAAATCCTTTAATAGCATTTACCAGACAATTACAGATTTGAACCAACTGGCTAAAATATTAATGAACTGTTCCTTTTAAGGTATGATATTGGTATTGGGTTGTATTTTTTATAGAGTATGTACTTTTTAGAGACACATAATAAAATACGTATTTACAGATAAACTGAAATGTCTTCAATTCCTTTCACCATAAAATTCCCAATCTTCTTTTAGGAAAGTGGATAGGGGTAAGGATGATGTAGGTGAGACCATGGGTTAATGGTTATTGAAAGCAGGTATAGTGATACATAGAGTTAATTATAATAGTGTTTACTTTTTTTACATGTCGATAATTCTTTATAATAAAAATATTTAAACACTAAAATAAATATAAATCTTTTTTTAAAAAAAAATCTTCCCAGAAAGAAGATACCAGGTCCAGCCAGTCTACAAGTGAGTTTTAAAAATCGAAGAAGAAATTTTCAGAAATTTTCATTAGTTAATTTTTTATTAACTAATTATGTTGTGAAAGCTTGTGTATAATGGTGCAAAGTACATTAGACTTCAAACCGTTTCCAGTTCTGGCTCTGCTACTTACTAGCCCTGAGACCTCTAGCAAGTCCTGAGAACAGCGCCTCAGAGCCTAGGTGGCCTCCTCTCATAAAAGCATTGCATTTGTCCTGATGATCTATAAGCTACTTGCTGAGCTTGACAGTCTCTAAGAAACTTAATTAAAAAAAAAAAATGTAGGGGACATTCCTAGCTCATTTTATGAGATTAGAATAACACTGATACCAAGGACAATTTGAAAAAAGAAAAGACCATAATGACTTGCAAATATCAAGTGTTAGCTAATATCAAGTCATAGCAAGGATGTGGAGCAATGGAAATTCTCGTACAGTGCAAGCAGATATACAAATTAGAAAGACTCTCTGGAAAACAGCTTGGCATTATCTTGAAAACTGTTATAACCTGTTATATTCTGCAGAGAAAATCTTATACGTGTTTATCAGGAGACATATATGGAAATGTATACAGAGCATCATTCATAATGGTAAAAGAATGGAAACAACCCACATGTCTATCAACAGAATAAGTATAGTTTTCATTCACACAAAAGAATAATATTCAGCAGTAAGAATGAATCAACTATATCTACTGAAAGAATATGCATGAATCTTATATAATGATGAGTAAAAAAAAGTAAGTCAGTGAAGACTAAAATTATTATACCATTTTTTATAAAACTCAAAAATAAATGAAATTAAATATATTATTTTAGAATATCCCTAAATGATGCCTACAGATAGATAGAAGAAGAAAAGATAAACACTCTCTATTTTCTTCTAAAGATTTTGTCTTTCACATTTAAGTTTTTAATACACATATACACTACAGAATGAGAACATCAGCAGAGGATGAATAAACACGAATAATTTAGGTGTTAAGGCTGGTGAATGGGATCAGAGAGGGGTACTCAAATTTATTTCAAGGTACAGATATTTGGGTTCTTAGATTGGGTGGTGGGTACTCAAGTATTTGTTTTATAATTAACCTTAGGGTATACAAAAAGGGCACCATGAGATCTCAATCTCAGACTGAAGAAAAGGTACCTCTTTTAAGGCATCAAGCAAGGAAGCTAGAGAAAGAACAAGAAAAAATCTGGAGGTGGTAATGACAGGAAAGCTAAGGGTTTTTGTGCCTCCTTTTTCCATTTAAAAAAGAAATACATCAAATTATATTTTTGGTTAGTTTAACAGCAGCAAACTACATTATACCTATCTATTTTAAATGGCAATTTAATCTTATCTTTAGTATAAGGAGTTTAGCATATCTCTATTTCACTATTTTCCTGTTAAAGTAATAATGGAAGCTAATTTAAAATAAACAGAATACAAAAACATGATTTTCTCTTAGTGAAAAACTTGTCACAGAGGGCTTTATTTTATCCTCTCGCTCCAAAGCAACTTCCTTAGATTAGTTCTTAGAAAGAGGCATGATGTTAAACATTAAACAGTAAGTGGAGTTAAGCCATAGTAACCATTTAATCTGCCATTATTCCTTTTGGGATGGAGGCAGATACTTCCACACTAGACAGATTAAACACAATCAGATCCCAGGGAGGAGCTATTCCTTTTATGAAAATGTTGAGCAATCTATTAACTGGATGTAAACCAACAGTGAAAGTAAGAACTATGAATTTATTCTATGAAGAAATAAAATACTTGCTAAAGTATTTTCTTTCTAAAAAATTTTAAAAGTATTTTCTTTCTAAAAATTCCTAAAGGAATTCACTCCTAGCTTATTTCCCCAATCTGCCTAAGAAGGCAGCTCCATTAAATTTTCAATGATGTCACTTTAAGCTCTAAGAGGACAATAATTCTGATGAGTTGTCATTCTATACATTTAATATGAGCCATTCTTGGCTATTACCAACAGGACAGGTAACAAGTGTTAGAGAGGTTGTGGGGGGAAAGGAACCCTCAGACCCTGCTGGTGGGAATGTAAACTGGTACAGCCACTATGGAAAACAGTATTGAGGTTCCTCAAAATAGAATTACCATATGACCCAGCAATTTCTCTTCTGAGTTATCTACTCCAAATATTTGAAAAACATTTATGCGTAAAGATGTGTGCATCCCAATGTTCACTGCAGCATTATTCATGGTGGCCAAGACATGGAAACAACCGAAGTATCCTTTGATAGATGACTGGATAAAGATTTGGCACATATATACAATGAAATATTATTCAGCCATAAGAAAAAATGAAAGACTGTCATTTGCAACAACATGGATGGATCTTGAGATCATTATGCTAAGAGAAATAACTCTGACAGAAAAAGTTGAGAACCATATGATTTCACTCATACGTGGGATATAAAACTGAAAGCAACAAACGAGTAAGACAGAAAAAAATCTCATAGACACAGACAACAATTTAGTGGTTACCAGAGGGAAAGAGGGGAGGAGGGAAAGTAGATAAAGGTAAAGGGGGTCAAAAGTATGGAGGTGGAAGGAGACGTGACTTTGGGTGGTGAACACAGAATACTATATACAGATGATGTATTAATGAATTATACATTTGAAACCTATATAATTTTATTAACCAATATTACCCCAATAAATTTAATTTAAATATAAATAATAAATAAATAATACGGGCCAGTCTTTCTAATATATGACTTGTCTTGCCCAATGAAGAGCACTGGTCACTTTCTGTACACTCTGGTTAATCTCACTATATGCACCCATGTGCGCACACACACTCACACACCTTTCTACATTTTGTAGTTCTTAAATACATAAAACCATTGGTGACAGATTTCAAGTTTAATAAGCCAAAGGGAAAAATTGCAGTTTCTCAGTTATATGTGGCAAATGTTTATATTCTTTTGAATATTTCTCTTAAAAGTTCTTTTTCCTAAAATCAACTTAAATGTAAATAGTACATTCACTCACAAAATATAAGAATACACTACAAAAAGGAAGAAAAAGATCACTTTTGCCAAGTCTTTCAAAGAAAATAAACATCATGAAATTTTCTTAATAGTAAGCCCTCCATAAATACTACTTTTTATTTTATATATGTTAGAGATTTAAGATGAGGCAAATTAAATAACTAAACCAAAATATTTTATTAAATAGCACACATCATTTTTCAACAAGTTTAAAGAGTAAAATATTTATCATATGGTTTTTAATCATTACATTTGTGAAGCTTTACTTTAATCTGGAATCATAAAGAAAAGACTCAAAACTTGTTTCTCCTTTATTCCTACTCTTCCAACTGTAACTAGAACATTTATCCATTTTTAACAAAATAGTTCCGAAGAACCTAACACTGGACCTTTCACTCTGTAAGCACTCAGATGTTTTACTTTTTATTTTACTTATGCTAAGAATGTGTGCAAGATTTAGAATTAAAATATCTGTGTATATCTTTGAGTGCTTAGTACAGATTCATGTGTGTACATGTGTTCATACACATACCATTTCAATGTACATGTCTGCTTGTATCTGTTTATTGGTGAGTATTTTTCTAAGGGGAAATAACTTTTTGCAGAAACTGGAAAGAAGAATAGATGGAGCCAGAGGTGTTACTGACAGAGGAACATGAAGGCAGTTTTTGGTCCTGGATCCTAACATTAGTATGGCCTCAAAAAAGAACAAGATCAGATGCAATAATAAGAAATAAGAGAATAAAACAATTTGGAATAGTGGCTGATTATTATTACTAGTAAATAACACTTTTATTCTCATGAATGACAATAAAGAATGAGAAAGTGAAGATCCTTTTGATCATTAGTGTCCCAATTTGAAGAAAAGACCATTGCCAGTTCAATTTTGATCTTCAATTTTGATCTTGTCATTAGGTAGGTACTATCACCTCACCAGCAAATCTACCAAGACCACACAGTAAAATGCTGCTAAAGGGTAGAAAGTATTTGAATATCTGAATTGCTAAAAAAAGAAACTAAGCATGTAGGTATCCATTTCAGAGACAGGAAGAACACATGAATAAATATTTAGGTAGGTAATGAGAGATGAATATTTAATAGCTGGTGAAAAACATTAGTGAACAGGAAGAATGTCATCTAAAAGAAAAAAGGAGGAAGGATGATGGGCAAAAAAAAAAGTGAAATTATGCAGGAACGGTGTCATTAAAATGACTACTCGGGTCTCAGGAAGTCACCAGGGCAGGGTGAATGGTGTTAATGCAGATTCAGGTTGGGTGCAAGTGTCAAGCCTGGGGCCACTCAGCAAAAGACTCAGCACAATGAGCACACTAAGGCCTGCCACAGCCTGCCTGGAGCCCGCAGATCCCCGAGAGTTGTCTAAAAAAGAATGAAGCACAGGCGGGGATTACAAATTGGTACAGCCACTTTAGAAAACAGTTTGGAAGTTCCTTAAAAAATTAAAAATAGAAGTTCCTTAAAAAATTAAAAATAGAAGTTCTTTAAAAAATTAAAAACTACCTTATGATCCAGCAATTCCACTTATGGGTATTTATCCGAAGAAATCCAAAACACTAATTCGAAAAGATACATGTGACTCTATATTCACTGCAGCATTATTTACAATAGCCAAAATATGGAAGCAATCTATGTGCCCATCAATAGATTACTGGATAAAGATGTGGTACATATATACAATGGAATATTACTCGGCCATTAAAACAAATGAAATCTTACTACTTGAGACAACATGGATGGACCTAGAGGGTATTATGTTAAGTGAAATGTCAAACAGAGAAAGAGAAATACCATATGATCTCATTTTATGTGGAATCTAAAGAACAAAATAAACAACCAAACAAAAAGAAAAACAGAAACAGACTTACAGATATGGAGAACAAACTGATGGTTGCCAGATGGGAGGGAAGCTAGGGGGGGTTGGTGAAAATGGTGATAGGATTAAGAAGTATAAATTGGTAGTTACAAAATTGTCATGGGAATGTAAATGACAGGATAGAGAATA
>NW_011888783.1:12014779-12019264 GCF_000151845.1 Pteropus vampyrus | reverse complement strand
TCAAAAAAGAACAAGATCAGATGCAATAATAAGAAATAAGAGAATAAAACAATTTGGAATAGTGGCTGATTATTATTACTAGTAAATAACACTTTTATTCTCATGAATGACAATAAAGAATGAGAAAGTGAAGATCCTTTTGATCATTAGTGTCCCAATTTGAAGAAAAGACCATTGCCAGTTCAATTTTGATCTTCAATTTTGATCTTGTCATTAGGTAGGTACTATCACCTCACCAGCAAATCTACCAAGACCACACAGTAAAATGCTGCTAAAGGGTAGAAAGTATTTGAATATCTGAATTGCTAAAAAAAGAAACTAAGCATGTAGGTATCCATTTCAGAGACAGGAAGAACACATGAATAAATATTTAGGTAGGTAATGAGAGATGAATATTTAATAGCTGGTGAAAAACATTAGTGAACAGGAAGAATGTCATCTAAAAGAAAAAAGGAGGAAGGATGATGGGCAAAAAAAAAAGTGAAATTATGCAGGAACGGTGTCATTAAAATGACTACTCGGGTCTCAGGAAGTCACCAGGGCAGGGTGAATGGTGTTAATGCAGATTCAGGTTGGGTGCAAGTGTCAAGCCTGGGGCCACTCAGCAAAAGACTCAGCACAATGAGCACACTAAGGCCTGCCACAGCCTGCCTGGAGCCCGCAGATCCCCGAGAGTTGTCTAAAAAAGAATGAAGCACAGGCGGGGATTACAAATTGGTACAGCCACTTTAGAAAACAGTTTGGAAGTTCCTTAAAAAATTAAAAATAGAAGTTCCTTAAAAAATTAAAAATAGAAGTTCTTTAAAAAATTAAAAACTACCTTATGGGTATTTCCATAATTCCACTTATGGGTATTTATCCGAAGAAATCCAAAACACTAATTCGAAAAGATACATGTGACTCTATATTCACTGCAGCATTATTTACAATAGCCAAAATATGGAAGCAATCTATGTGCCCATCAATAGATGACTGGATAAAGATGTGGTACATATATACAATGGAATATTACTCGGCCATTAAAACAAATGAAATCTTACTACTTGAGACAACATGGATGGACCTAGAGGGTATTATGTTAAGTGAAATGTCAAACAGAGAAAGAGAAATACCATATGATCTCATTTTATGTGGAATCTAAAGAACAAAATAAACAACCAAACAAAAAGAAAAACAGAAACAGACTTACAGATATGGAGAACAAACTGATGGTTGCCAGATGGGAGGGAAGCTAGGGGGGGTTGGTGAAAATGGTGATAGGATTAAGAAGTATAAATTGGTAGTTACAAAATTGTCATGGGAATGTAAATGACAGGATAGAGAATATAGTCAACAATATAAAAAATAAATAAATAAAAAGACTACTGGGTGTTTATTTGAGACCATGTGGACAGCTGGTAACAGATCTTTGTTATGGATAATTCTGTAAGATAAAACACATACTCTTGCTTACAGAAACACCAGTACTCACAACAAAGTTATACTTGTAAAAAATATTTAGAATATATATAAAACCACAGGCTTCATTATAACAGACCAAATGATCTAAAATAACACCAAAGAAAATAGTTTTTAATTAAACAAGAATCTGTATTGAATTAAATTATATATACAGCTCTAAGTATCATTTAATGGCTGCTGCTAAATTGCCCCTTAAATCTGAATATGTTTGGCAGTATATATTACTCTTGTCTCATTGGGCTTTTAATAAGTATCTAGTGTTTATTTACTCGGGAAAATATTCTTAGGTGAATCTCTTCAATGTCTAAAATAAAATATATTGATAGAACAAGCCTTAACACTTGAATTTTAAAACATCAATATATGACATCAGATCAAGGCAGATAGGAATTCCGTTTTCTATTTTATCCTCCAGTATGGAACCTACTACCTCACTGTTAAGTCATACAGCATCATACCCAATCGGGCATAGCACTTCTGAGCAGACGCCTATGCTTAAGCAGGATATGACAGACTCCTCACAAAAAGGATCCTCTCCCCTACTCAGTGTTCGTGGCTTTAGTTTTTGAACCACTCTGCATTCTCTAGGAGCAACATCTCCTCCATGCCCCCGGCAGGCACAGCTGACTTTCCTGTCCCAAGTACTCACTGTGGCAACACTCAGGCCTCCTGCTTTCGGCTTTTACTTTCCTTCCTCGCTACACTTCTGCTTCTCTTCCCTGGGATGCATTTCCCATTCAATTATCAGGATAACACCTTTCTTAATGCAATCCAGATCTGCCTTACCCTACACGCTGACATACTCCCTTCCACTCTGCCTACATCGCAGTCGAGTCAACCAATGACAAAAGCTGCAACATAAGAGTGAAAAACAAAACACCTGGCTTCTGTTTAGCATGTAAAAAAGCTGGAAATCACATTGCTCCAACTATTACAACAACAACAATAAAAGAGCACCAGTTAATCTGAAAAATCAAAACTTTTCTTGAATCTATCCAAGTCAGGAAAACGAATTAACCTGAAATCTAAGGAAAGACTGGTGCCTTCACAGACAGATGGAACTGGAGCACTTGCTTAACCTGGGGAAAATGCCAGACATGATACAAGCCAGATAAGAATTCAGCTAAAGTTTTTAATGAATTGCTAAAGGACAAATGTGTGCTAATGTGAAAGTTATAGAACCCCTTGGAAGGAGAAGACAGAAGCATTCGAACTCACTTGCAGGCTCTTTTCCATAGACCTCTGAGGGACTCAAGTGAAAGATGTGGGGGTAGGTAGGAAAAGAAATTTAGAAATAGCCTCTCTCACAGTACAGGCCCGGGGGAAGGGAACAGAAGCCACTAACTGGAAAGGCATGAAGGTGACACACGGCCCGGATTCTTTATCTCGCCAAGAGAACAAAAATCTTCAGGTGCTGAGGAAAAGATGGCAAACTCTGATGACCTTAGAGTACAAGTAAAGGCTCAGTGCAGCTGAAGGAATGGAAAGGAAGAATCCTCTCTCCTAGTGTGGGCAGGAATTTATTATGGGCCCAGATTATTATAGGCTTCCTGAAGCTGGGGAAGGGAAAACATCCTAAGAGGGCCTTATCCCCTGGAATCACAGTTACAGAGCCTGCCTAGGATTGAGGCTTAATCAAAACAACAGAGAACGTCCCTCTGACAAACACTGAATAACAAGTAACAACAATCTACTTCTGAGGGAGAGTCAACAGCACAAAGAGAGACCTCTGAGGCATGGGTGCAAAGAAAAGACCTATAGTTGAGGGTGAGACTCGTATTATAAAAACAAACCCCTCTGGCAAACCAGCCTACATCTTCAATGCAAAGTAACTAAAGGAATTTGAAGCCTGTGGTGCACTGAGAGAAGTAACAGCAACAACAAAGCCAAAGTCAACTCAACTCCTGGCTAGACTAACCAATCCTTCCCTTATCCCAGTGAAAGCCTTGCAAAAGACAAGGGCCATGTGCAGGCAGAAAATGATTTATCTTAGTCTCTACTGTCCTAAACAAGATGTCCAACGTCCAAATCAAAATAACCAGGCACATAAAAAGCAAGAAAGAAATAACCCACTGTCAAGAAACAAAGCAAACAACATAACCAAAATAAGACAGACCCAGATACAGAACTATCATGTAGGGAATTTGAGATTATTGTAACATACGCTAAAGGTTCTCATAGAAAAACTGCAAGACGATATGCAAGAAGAGATGGGGACATTCAGCAGAGAAAGAATCAAATAGAAATGCTACGAACTAAAAACATCATTAACAAAGATGAAGGGAGTTTACACCTCATCAGCAAACTCAACACAACCAAGGAAACAGTGAACTTGAAAATAGATCAACTGAAAATACCTAAACTGAAACACACACTCACACCCACACATACACACACAGAAAAAAAAACAAACACCAATGTGAACAGCACTATGAACCATCTTGACAGTTACAGATCAATCCATCCACAATAGCAGGACAAATATTCTTATCACATGCACAAGGAAATCAACTAGGCAGATCAGATACTGAGTCAAAATCTAGATCTTTATATTTGTCAGTTTATTTTTGATTAGTTTGTCTTTGTTGTTGTTGTTGTTCCTTAGATTCTGTGTATAAGTGAAATCATATGGTATTTATCTTTCTCTGACATTTCACTCAGCATAACTTCTAGGTCCATCCACGTCATTGACAATGGTAGGATTTCATTTTTTCTAATGGCTGAGTAATATTCCATTGTATATATGAACAATAAATTCTTTATCCAATCATCTGTTGATGGGCATTTAGGTTGCTTCCAAATCTTGGCTATTATAAACTGTGCTACCATGAACACAGGGGTGCATAGATCTTTACTAATGGCAAGGTGTAGAGCCAGAGGAGAGAAAGAGCAATTGGGGGATCATTTCATAAACTACATAAATGTCTAACCCATGTACTGTACAGTTGAAACTAATAATAAGAATTTAAAAAAAAGAACCTTAACAAATTAAAAATAACCAAAGTCATAAAGTATATATTGTCA
>NW_011888783.1:12011653-12013594 GCF_000151845.1 Pteropus vampyrus | reverse complement strand
GGGAAAAAAAATCACACATTTTTAAGACATTTCAAGCTACTTCATTTAAGAATTAACTAGGCTTTCTTAAACTGTTTTAGCTAAGACGTCTTGGTGACCTTTCCTCCTAACCAAAACTACACTGACATTGACTTTACTGAAAAAAGGTCCAAAACGAGTCTTAATTGTCTGCCTCTTGTAAGCAGTCCAAGGCTCTATATTCTACAGGGTAGGTGTTGGACTTTGTATCCTACAATGCTCCCACGCTTCATTCAACCAGGGTAAAGTTTAGTATCTATCAACTCTCCTACTGGGAAGCTGGTATTAACTGACTGTGGAAGAAAAAATATGACAGAATTCTTTAAATTTATATTCCATTTTAGGCCTTCTTTCTGATCCACAGTAAGATGTACTTTCACATAAGAAAAGTGTCAGAGGGAGAGAATAATGTCAACAGGAAAAGATGGATAATGGTGTTCATGTATCAAAACTAAACTAGACTCTAAAAAATAATCATGACATATCATATAAAATATGGCTTCAATTTCAAAATGTCTAGGATTTCCTAGTATTAGTTAAATGTCATCTTGGTAATGCAATAGAATATTTTGAATAAAATGTTTCTATTTATTCAAAGGCGTTAACAAGGAATCATAACTCATTAAGTATCTGAATGCCAACTATAAACTAACCATTGCTTAGGCACTAATTAAGCATTGCTTAAACACTGCTTAGTATCCAAAGTTGAACAAATAAAACACCAGCAAAATGCTATTTTTAAAGATATAACATACTTCTCTTGTTTTTGTTTAATAGAGTATATTTACCTCAAAGCCAAGTCTATCTTTTTCTTTCCAAAAACAAAAATGTGTTACTTTCTTATCCCAGAATTCATCTGGCTTCACCACACAAACAAGGGACACCTCAGCTGGAACAACATTCTACAAAATACAGAAAAATAATTACAAATTATACATGTAAAATGAATAATTTATTAAAGATATAAATTACCAGATATTTGTAATTAGGCTGAGTAAAATTAAGAGACCTTTGGAAAATAATTAAAATAATAAAGAAGAAATATTCCAAACTTCAAAACATACATGAATAAAGAAATACTTGAAAGACAAGTTGATTCAGAAAAGATTTCAAGTAAATAATGTAATACAGATAGCACACGTGAATTATTTTTATTTTACTGAAACTAACAGTAATATATATTATACAATATGTATATTAAACTGGACAATTTTTAGTTGAAAAATTATTAAATTTGGTTTTTCCATATGAAAAAATTTTTTCTAACAATCACTTTGGAGAAATTCTTCAAATAATGCAAAGTCAATCTTCTCACAAAACAAGTTTATCAGCCATTATACAAAGAAGCCAAGATTCTGCAGGATTATTAACTTGAAGAAGAGGACAAAGTTAATCTTTGACAAATACGATTTCACATTTACTAAATATGGTTATTCATATTACCTCAAGAATGGAAATTAACATTTACTGTGTTAATAAATATTCCACATATATTTTATCAGCAAGTCCCTTAAGTCTATCTTTAAAATATATCTTAAACCTGTTCATTTCTACTACCTGCACTGTTAATATCCCAAACTAGTCAGCCTTTCTAAATACCCTCTTAAAAGGTCTCACTGCTTCATGTTTTCTTATGCTCAGAATAAAATTCGAACCAAGGACTAGAAAGCCAACTAATGTGAAGTTGTATTTGTCAAAGATTAGCGCTGTCCCCTCTTAGCTCACTCCTCTACCACAGCTTTGCTGCCCTTCTTGCTGTTTCTGGAATGTAACAAGTCTGTTCCCACTTCAGGGCTTTGCCTCTGATGTTCCTTCTGTCTGGAATGTTCTTTGCCCTAAACTATGAGTGTGTCCTCAGTTTATTTAGGATTCTACTCAAATATTTCCTCTTTAGAGACCTTCCCTGACCACTCTATTAACACT
>NW_011888783.1:12003012-12010172 GCF_000151845.1 Pteropus vampyrus | reverse complement strand
ATATATATACATACACACACACACACACACGCAAATGACCAAGGATTATAATTTGCTTATAAATAAAAGTTGGCCATTTTCTTTTTTAAGAAGGCCTCTTTCACATGCCTCAAGTTTATTTTTCCCTATTTGGCTTTTTTTTTTTTAATTAATTATTTATATTAATTGGCAGGACTGGGATTTAACAGTCATTCTGATTCTAGAACCCATTTTCTTTTCTTTTTATTCAATTTTGTTAGTTCCAAGTATACAGTACATTGGTTAGACATTTATGTGGTTTATAAAACAATCTCCCTAATTGTTCTTTCTCTCCTCTGGCTCTATCTAGCCATTGCATTAATGCTAACTGCATTCCTTATGCTGTGCTCCCCATCCCTGTGACCATCTATCAACTACTAATTTGTACTTCTTTAATCATTCACCCCATTCTTAATCTTTCTTTCAATATCACTGATATTTACTTAACCGAATGTTCACTATCCCATGTAACTGCAAACTTTAACTTCCCCTAAACTGGCCTGTCATCAACTCCCTTCAGTGTATTTGCTTCATTTCCGAGCTATCACTAAGCCGGTGTCCCTGCCAGGAATGCCCTTTTCATTTTCTTTCATTTAAATTAAATAATCTCTTTCATTTAACTCACTTAACTTTTGCCTTCTTTAGAAGCCCTTCTAAGGAAACCCAGGTAGATGGGAGAAATCTATCCCCTTTCAATCACTCAAATGTTTTATTTTTCCATTTCAGATCATAATATCCTCAAATACCCTTATATTAACAAATGTTTACTAAGTACCTATTACATGCAAGGGATTACAGAAATATTCTGTAAGGAACACAAGGAAATGTAAAACACAAGACGAGAATCAGATTAGGGACTGTGTAATTGCAGCTATTTATTAAATGCTAATTGTGAACAGCTAAAGTCCTCAGGGAAATGGCTGTCAGGTAAACTTCTTCTGGGTTAGAGATAAATAATAAGACCATCCAACATCCTGGTGCTTTTGGGAGGAAAGAGGAGATCAGAAGGGAGAGACCTATCAAAACTGCCTGAGAAGCGTTTTCAGACTAGACTTACCCAGTCCTACTCCTCACCTGTTGCATCAGAATGAGGCAGAGCGGGGATGATGCAGATACTACAGCCTGCAAAAGTTCCCAGGTGAGTCTGATAACGTCTGCCCTCACACTTTTAGATAGAATGGCCTACTTGCTTCAATTATTTAAATATGACATATTATTTTCAATCATTTACAAACCTTTAAAATAGGCTTGAATTTTATTTTACTACTCAAAGTCAAACCTACGAGAACTGAATTAATATATCAATCCAATAGTGAGCTGTGCACTTCAGAGCTCGGTCACTGCTGAGAAACTTGGGCACAGTCCAATAAATGAAATACATTTACCATTACCATCTTATCTGTTGCTGTAAACTAAAGTCATTTCCTAATAGTAAAAAATAAAATTACCTGTAGCATTAAGACTACTGTTTTCACCACGTTCCACTGTGATTTTCTGCCATCCACAATGACGGTAAATCCTCTAGCCTTACACTTTTCACTGAAATGAAACAAAACTACAAAACATTAAAACAAGCTTCATATTTTATTTTTTATAATCCTAAATAAAATTTATATCTTAATCATACACAGAGCAGTATTAATCTTACTTAGTCTGGTTTATATTATCAATAAATAAAATTCTTCAGAGTATCTGTTCAGTGTCCTCAAGCAATTTACTTTTCTCAATTCAGGAAATACTGAGAATTTACAAGTTAATCTGGCAAGAAAGTTACTCTAAATGTATGGAAAGTCACTGTCTTAAAAAGAGAAGATATCAAAGCAACATTTACATAGTCCCACTAGTCTCTCAATGTCTTCACTTGTAAAATGGGATCACACTGACGTATGTAACTAATGACTGCCAAGTAATGAGTACTTCTTGTCTCTCCTTTCTGCCAGATGTATAAGGTTAAAGTTTGTAAAGTAATAGAATAAAACAAGTAGACAATAAAGTTAGCCATTATTAAACCACTGGAAATGAGCTTGTGTTCTTTTGGAGAAATTTAATGAGAAGAGGCAGCATTTGGTATACATAATAATTCATAGCTTGAATACACCCTGTCTGACCCACATCTGCTCTCACTTTCACATTCCCAGTCATTCTACCAGCAAAATATTATCTTGAGTGTTGGAAAATGTGTTATTGCTATATATTATATCCAATTACTCAAATATTTACTAAAGAGTTCCCAGAAGCCTACCCTAGTAAAATGCAACAACTATAGGAAAAAATGCCATCCTGGAGACCAAAATTACATAACTTTATTATTACTGTTTTATTTATAAAATAAACTTGTTACAAGTATCTCAACTGCCCTCACTCCAATACTGTAGAAGAAACTACAAGGCTGCTTAGCAGAGCAAGGATTTGGTGATGAAACCTCTCCCAATTCAAAGTTCTCCCAATGCATACATTATGGGAAAGGTAAACAGCTGCCCCTGTCCTGAGATTTAAATCCAACAGTCTAGGGAATTCTACTAACCCTCCCTTGCCCTCCAAGAATCCACATGGATCTCTCAGGAGGGTTCTTGGAGAAGTGATGTTCAATTCTATTGAGAAACAGTAAGGTAACAAGAATGAGAATGATATGGCTAAAGATTTGGAAGGACAGGCACCTCTGCAGACAGAGACAAAAACTGAGCTTCCAAAAAAAGAGAGAAGTGTTCAAGGTGAGGCAACTTGAACCATATGTCCATATAAAAAATGTGCACACAAATGTTCACAGCAGCATAATTCACCATAGCCAAAAGTAGAAACAACCCAAATGTCAAGAGCTGATAACATGGAAAAATAAATTGTGGCAATCCATACAATGGAACATTAGTCAACCATAAAAATAAAGTACTGATACATGCTATAACATAAATAAACCTTGAAAATATTACACTACGTCAAAGAAGCCAGACACAAAAGCTCACATATTATATGATTCCATTTATATGAAATGTTCAAAATGAACAAATACCTAGAGACAGAAAGCAGATTAGTGGCTGCCATGGGCTGGAAGGAGGGGAGAATGGAGAGTGACTGCTAATGGGTATAGGGTTTCTTTCTGGACTGATGAAAATGTTCTGGAATTGGAGAGTGTGATGGTTACACATCCTTGTGAATATAGTAAAAACCACTGAACCGTACACTTTTAAAGGTGATATTTATGGTGTGTGAATTATATCACAATAAAAATGTTGACATGTTCTAAGTTTGTGTTACAAAACAAAAGACCCACTAAGTATTCTTTGGGGGGAAAAAAGTGAAGCAATACAATGATCATTTCTGGATTAGCAACAGCATGTAAAGGCTTGCTGTGGGAAGCAAATCTGACATTTAATTGATGGTTGTGGGATCAGGTAAGGAAGAAATTCCTGGAGTTCCCCACCAACAAGACATCTAGGAAGACCACTATGACTTAGTGGGGACACAGCCCAAGAGAGACCAGCCTAGATAGAGTAGTTGGGTACTGAGTAGACTTCCGGTAGGTGGAAGAGACTCAGGGGCCTTTAGGACATTATGGGAATTTGCAAACAGGAGAGCTAAGACACTGAGCTGCCCAGTGGAGGGCCTTCTCAGTTGGGACTAGAGCAAAGAAAAGTGTGTCATCCCCATATTTGGTACTTTCTTATCACTGGCATCTGCATGTTTGAAGTACAAATTACACATCATTTTGTTAAAGAAGTTTTACACAAAGCATTTATATTTCAAAGCACACTCTAAATTAATCTGTATATTAAGACAAAGAAAGTAATGAAGCTTGCAAATACCATCTGCAGTGATCTTAAGGGCATAAAATACTCTAAATTTATCTTTTAGGGTACTTAAAAACACCCTTAATCATACTTTCTAACATTTTACTAAGATAGATAATGAAAATATACACAATCCAAAGATACTATTTGAAAACTGCAAGACCAAGTGATCTTTCAACTACTTGAAAGGGATAGTTTTAATTTTTTTTACCTCATTCCTGGAAGTGGAGTTTAAACTGTTTTTAACGACATATTTAATTTGGAAGCATGTTACGTCCTTTATAAAGGGCATGCTGGAGGACCTGAAGTGCTATATTAATAAATTCTTATACACTATTAACATGTTTATAACTATATTTTAAGAACAATGATAATAAAAAAAAATCTATTAAAACCCTGCCTCCCCATTCTTACTCTGTAAAGAGCCTTTCAAGGGTAAGGTGACTGAGTTAAAACAGGATATTAAAAGAAGAGAGGCTCCTTAACAAACTCACTCCCTTTGACTAGGAAGAGACTGCAGGTGGGTTTCCTGGATTCACTATTCTGTAGCTCTTCACTAACATCTTTGATTACAGCTAAGGGATCCTCCTCTTCCACTCATAGAGCTCTGCTTACACTTATATAATGGCACTAATTTCACTTATGCTTTTATTATAATTACTTGTTTACAATTTATCTTCATTAAATAACATGCTTCCATTAAGCAATAATATTATTTTACTAATACTTTGGCAGCTTCTAGCTGCCAAGAGGGCTTTTAAAAATGTTTAATGACACAATCAAATCACTCCCTCAGTCAGAGTACAAGAACGGCTTTCCTTCTCATTCAGAACTGAATCCCTTACCTTGGCCTACAAGGTCTTCTATGGTCTGACTCCATCCTTTCTCTCTGATCACTCTCCCAGCACTCTGTCCCTCTCTTGAACTGCTCCAGCCACACAAGCCTCCTTGCTAATCCCACAGCATGCTGAGCTTGCTCCTGTCTCAGGGCCTTTGCACTCACTGTTCCCTTTGGCTTAAATGTTTTTTCTTAAATGCTCTTTCATTGAGTATCTGTAAGGCCTACCCCTCACTTCAATCACGTCTGTAAAATATTCTTATCATTTTATAAAAGATTACCACACAACCCCTTCCCAACCCATCCCTCTCTAAACTCTTTTCACGCTATTTTCATAGCACTCAAGAACATTACAAGTGTATTTACTTGTAATATTCATTTGCCCATTAGGGAATAAGGCCTATAAGGGCAGGGGCTGGGTTTGCTTTGTTCATGTATTTTCTCAGCACCTAGAACAATGAGAAGTTCATTGAAGAATCTCACATATTTACTGAGTGACTAAAGACTTACAACCTTAATGCCCCTGTGATTTCTGGGAAGTCATTAATCTTCTGCGTCCTGATATTTATTCTGTAACATAAATGAGTTTTTCTACAATTAAGAAGAACTGACTTAAAATCCAAATTTAAATTTAAAAAAAAAATTCAAAACTTGAGAAAAATGGAAAGGTAACTTCTGTACAGGTTAGATCTCTATAGAATCAAGAACAACTGATTTTTTCCAAAATTCTAATGCCTGGGGGTCCACCTCCAGAGATTCTGATCCAATTGTTTTGAGGAGACCTACGCATTTGACGTCAGCCCCCAAATGTCACATATGGGAGAGGAAGCTGGGGAAGGGGCTTGATGCAGTTGTTATTGAAGTGGTGGGCAGGCTTGGGAAAATAGAAAGGTTGAGTTTTGTCTTCATCCAAGAAATTGAAAAATTAAAAATCTAAGGAACTCTGAATTAAAAAACATTTTTTTTTGCATTTTTTAAAATAAAAATGTTTTAAACTCCTAATAGCCTTCACTTGATACATTAAAAACCTACAACTGTTTATCTATATAGTGAAATAGCTAACTAAATAAAAAACACTTTCTGCTGAATTCACTTCTCTAAGTTTGCTGAAGCTGCATGATATATAGATGCTCGATCTCTGTGTTCTGTGAAAGGTAACAATACATACATTTTGGAAATATGTATCATATCATTCAGTGCATCAAGAACATAAAATAAGTATTTTATCTGCTGTGGTATAAATTACTGATTCTGGTGTTAATTTCATTGCTAATAAAATCAGATAAAATAGCAAAATATACTTTAATAATAGCAGGAATCATTAGTAAGTGAATGAAAACATACTGAGATTTAAGAAAAGACACCTTTAGAGTCACCTTGGAATGCTGAGCAGGTAGTCTAAGGTGACACTCAGCTCATCCATATTTGTCTGTTCCAAGCATAATGGAATTGTCAGAATGAGGCCACTTCGTCTGTCCTTTCCACCTATTAAAGAAAAAATTAATAAATTTAACATGTAATAGACATTAAAGCACTAAATGAATAATAAATATTTGACCCAATGTTACTAAAACAATTACAAGTTTAAGATGTCAGTAAACAACTAATAACTGTTTATTTTCTATACTGTATGTTTACAGTACTATAGCAAAATTATATATTTAGAAAAAAAGAGTAAAATATTCACCCATGAAATCTTCACTTAAACATAGCAATCAATTATCATTTTACTTTTCTTCCATTTAGTCTGCTTCTTAATGTAATCAATTCATTAAATACCTATTGTATGCCTACCACAATAAAAATTTATAAGTAAAATTAAATAAATTTCCAATCAGCCTAAGAAGAAAAGCTTTAAGCCATAAAAAAATAACATGAAATGTGTCAGGTTTATGCTAAGTTGTGTTACATAAAATATTATAAAAAGGGATTAAGAAAATGGAGAAAATGATAAGAGCTATGATAAATATGTGGAATGTTTCCTAAAAATGGCTAAGACATAAGTAAAATGACTAGAATTTATAAACCAAGTAAAAAGAGCATTCTGTAACAAGGAAGGATCTGAGTTAACTCACAAAGGTCAGACAGGTGTTCTTTGTTCACGAGAGCCCTGCCCAGCTGAGGAGAGAGTATGGGACCTGTACACAGAAGTCTGAAAGCCAGGTAGTGCAACACACTCACATTTCACATATGTTCAAGCCCTCTTCAATTTTCCATACACATTAAAATGTAACTAATAATTTCATATGCACATAGCTTGTCTGAAAGTTCCCTACATGACTGATTTACACAATGAAGCCCATCTTCTGACCCAAGTGACATTGATGGCAATTTTAGAAGCTTAAAAACCAGCAAGTACTAAAAAAAAAAAAACAATTCTATATGATCTAAAAGGTGTGAAGCAAAAAGTGACTTCTATAAGTGATATGAATGCAATTCATGATGTATCAACCATATATGATCTCCTTTTATTATTAACTATGTAAATTACTGATATTCAACCACTTTGACCTCAGTAA
>NW_011888783.1:11996978-12002962 GCF_000151845.1 Pteropus vampyrus | reverse complement strand
CAGGTGTTCTTTGTTCACGAGAGCCCTGCCCAGCTGAGGAGAGAGTATGGGACCTGTACACAGAAGTCTGAAAGCCAGGTAGTGCAACACACTCACATTTCACATATGTTCAAGCCCTCTTCAATTTTCCATACACATTAAAATGTAACTAATAATTTCATATGCACATAGCTTGTCTGAAAGTTCCCTACATGACTGATTTACACAATGAAGCCCATCTTCTGACTCAAGTGACACTGATGGCAATTTTAGAAGCTTAAAAACCAACAAATACTAAAAAAAAAAAAATTCTATATGATCTAAAAGGTGTGAAGCAAAAAGTGACTTCTATAAGTGATATGAATGCAATTCATGATGTATCAACCATATATGATCTCCTTTTATTATTAACTATGTAAATTACTGATATTCAACCACTTTGACCTCAGTAAGTGGTAATTTCAAATGGCTCGACTTAATAAATAGTGACTTCAATTGCATGGTTTTTTTTCCAATACAGGTTTTATTTTTTAAAAATAGACTACACTCATAGTGTTCACACTGTATCCCCTAAATGATTTTGTTGACTTGAAAAGTTTTCTTCTATTAATAAAAAGTTTGAAAATTACTGGTTAAAATAATTACCAGTCTATATAGAAAGTCAAGTGGGGTGGATGTTTCATTTATTCCTCAAAAGATTTATTCCTAAGAGATGTTTCATTTATTCCTCAAAAAACACTACGCTTTACCCCTGCATTTAACCAAATCTGAAAAAAGGTTATCATATCTGAACTGCAGCATTCTGACCCACTATGGAATTGTATTCAGAGGACAGGCTCTCACATTCAGAACTACATTTACCCTCATGCCCTCTGCTTTCCCTAATAGACAATAAAATATAAGCACCAGTATGAACACAAAAGAGGCCACAAGCCAAGAGGAAAAAGACTTTCAAGATAGGTATGGTCAATATTGTCAAATGCTGCACAGAGATGTCATAAGGATGCAAAAATGTCAGTGATAAACATTATAAAAGAATAATATCTACTCTTGGCAACAGTGTGGGCAAAGAGGCATTTTGAAAAATACTTTGAAAATACTCTACCTTGTAGAGGTCATTTTAACCAAATTATAGAACGGAATAAAAATTGGCCTGCCAAGAAACATAGTGACTGAGTTGGCTTGCACAGCTATCCATTCTGATTAAAAGTGTGTCAGACATACCTTTGAAACAAAACCTTCAAAGAAAGATAAAATGCATTTCTTTCAAACTTATCAAAGAAAAAAGTTTAAACAAGTTTATATATCAAATGCTTCCAATGTTAAGAAGAAAATATACCTGAAAGGAAGGCTAGTTTTTTCTTCAGAATGGGTAATATTACTGAGGCCTCCATTTTACTCCAGTCAACGTTTTCGCTTCTGAAAACAAAGAAAGTTAAATGTCAACTATAAGATAATTACTGTATGAAATACAAATTTATGATGACTTATACCAGGGTTTAATCTCAGCATTATAAACATTTTGAGTTGGATTATTCTTTTTATTAAGGAGCTGTCCTGTGCCCTGTATACTATTTAGAAGTAGCTCTGGTTCTGTCCACTAAAATACCAAGAGCCCTCCCTCCTTCCCAGTTCTGACAACCAAAATGTCTCTAAACATTGCCAAACATCTTCTGGCAGGCAAAAGCACAGTCAGTTGAGAATCACTAGCTTGACTTTTTCAGAGCAATACTCTTGGGGCTAGAACAGTGCCTGGTACATAGCAGTAACTCAATAAACTATTTGTGAAATAAAGGAATGAATCAATCAAACAGGTAATCTTTCTTCTGTTACTCTCATTATTTATACAGCTTAATTCCAAATATATGATTCTTTCAGTTCCACTATTAAATGGCTTTCTCTGATTCCTCATATTTTTGCTTCTCCACAATACATGGTAACACATCTTTTCCTCTTGCTGACCTCAAGATATTTCTTAAAAGATTGTTTCAGTTTTTATCCTCATTGTTAAGTGTCTCCATCTCTCCACATTTTGTATCTTTAAGTTCTCTAGGGAAAAAATATTAGACCAGTTGATCTTTTTGTACCAAGCCATAATTCAACGTTCTCGGTTTAGTTTTCTAGTGTCCACTCTGCCATAGCCAGAAGTTATGGCTAAATACAAAATGGGCCTATCCATACAGCAAGGGCTAAGGGCAAGACAGTTTCCCATTAAAGGGAACTTTAGCATGGCAGGCATCTGGAGCCCTATCAAAACAGGATTTCGAGGAGAGCAGGACCTTTAAAACAAAAGAAAATCAAGCATTCAGTTATATTATCCACTTAGATGTAGTTTCATGTCTGAAAGAGTATTCTCCGTGATATTTTATCCCTCCTTCTCCTGTCCCACTTCACACCCACCCATCATCATAATATATAGTGACAGTTCCTTGGAGTCCGCCATGAAATTACATTGTATTCACTGAAAGCATACTCTCTTTTTTAAAACAGCTTCCTCTTTTTTTTTTTTTCTGAGATATAACTGACATATAACATTAGTTTCAGGTGTACAATATATTGATTTGATATTTGTATATAGTTCGAAGTGATCACTACAGTAAGTCTTGTTAACATCTGTCACCTACGTAGTTACAAAAATTTTTTTCTTGTTATGAGTTTTAAGACCTACTCTCTCAGCAACCTGCAAATATGCAAAACGGTGTTAATTTAACTCACAAGAAAGCATATGCTCTTGCAAATAATTTTCTAGTAGAGAATATGACTCTCAATGAAATAATACTATTTATTCAGCAAACTCCTACTATAAGCCTATCCCATTTCAGGCAATGTGCTATCAAGTCACATCCCTGCCCTGAAAAAAAAAGTAGACTTTAAAAAAAAATTCTAAGATATTAAGAAAAAAATGTAGTCTCAATATGTCAGATAATGACTAAATGAGTAAGACTACTTAAAGAAGTATACTATTTTACAACTTTTGTGTATACAACTAAAAAAAAAGGACCACTATTTGTTCCTGTTTACAAAGAACACACAATGTCACACTAAATATGATATATATATTCTTGTAAAGTTTTATCCTTGAATATCTGTTTACAATTTATTATTAATTTTTGTTCTATATCAGCCCAGGCTAACACATACTCAGTAGGAAGTATGAAGGAAAAGCACACATTTTACATTTTTAATCTAAAACCAGCAGCACTTCAAGTTTCCAGATCAATATCCTGACCTGATGAGTTTGTTATCCAGCTCTAAAAGAACCAAAGAGCTCAGATTCACATCTGTGATCCCTTCTCCTGTGACCAGCTCGTCAGAGGCCAAATTTGAAATTTTTATGATAATGATTATGACAATTAATATTACTGTTTACTACAAGCCTTACTACATGCATTGCTCTGAATGATTTACTTGTATTAACTTATTTAATCCTCACAACATGCCTGTAAGCTAAGTACTACTATTTATCCCCCTTTTACAGAGGAGTTAACTGGAATTTAGAGAGGTTAATCGTTGCCCAACATCTCAGAGCTAGTAAGTGGGAAAATTAGGGTTCATTCCCAAGCAACCTGATTCCAATAACAATGTTCTCACATTGCACTATCAGATTACCAGTAAAACAGCTCAGAAAATACCCAGTGATATCTTGTGACAAGATGGAGCTTCAGACTATATGCAAAATTAAAATATCTAGAGAATACATCTGTGTGTGTGTGTGTGTGTGTGTGTGTGTGTGTGTGTGTGTGTGTACACACATGCCACTGCCTTGATTCATGCTAAGGCACCAGTACTTCCACCCACCATTTCTTCTGAATCATCAGTGCAAATGTCAACATAGTGAAAAGGGCTAGCAATCCCTACTCATTATTATAAAAGTAGTTTTGACCTCACAGACCCCTGAAAGCGAGAAACAAGAGAATCGCTGATCTAGGATATCAATGAGATGCTCCCACAAAGGAATTTCAACCTTGAGGGAGTAATGCAGATCAGCAACAACTTAAGTCACAAAAACAGAACTGGCTTCCTAACCAGACTTTTCTTTTGGTATGAGCACAGACAAAATTTCAACTGCCTTTGGTTCCTTCTTATTTTCTGAGCTTATTTCTCTATCTTTCTCATCAATCCTGTGAGTTATAAAACATCCTTCCAATGAATTCCTTTTCTGCTTAAGTTAGCTACAACAGAGTTTTCTTTTAGTCAATGGAGAAACCTGATTGGTAAAGGAAGCAAAACCGCAATTGAGAATTTAGTAGACAGTCTCTGCAGTCATTTTAAAGCTTCTCTTTTAAAAGTCTGTTGCCATTTATTCTGAATGAAAATGTCATCAATACACTGAGGTTTTAAGCCTTGCCACATAAAACCCAACTAACCAGCACCCAAGAGAAAAGAACATCTGGAATCCTAAGACCCCATAAAGCATAAGAAATGATAGCTGCAGTGGACCCTTAGAGTCCTGTGTTATCTAAGCTTTACAAGTCAGGTTCCTGATTTTATGCCAAGTGCCAAATTTTTCACCACTGTGTTCTCCATATACTCAAAGCAAAAAGGGGAGATGGTTTCAGTCTCCGGTCTAGATTTTTCCTGGCAAACTATGATATCCAGAAGGTATCTTATCCTGAGAGATAGAGGCTTTGTTCAAACATTTCATTACAGAACCGCCTCAGCAGACTAAATTGCATAAAACAGCAAAATACTAAATTGCTTTTTTTTTTTTGAACCAACAGCTTTTTTAAGAATATCTTGAAAGTGAAGAAAAAGTAATTTAAAGCAATGAGAAATAGAGGTTTTTGGGTGTGTTGGCCAAGATCAAATGAATTGATGAATAAAATGTGAAGCGGTCAAAACATGGAAGCTATAATGTTTACTCTTTATATCTCCCTCCCTTCTCAAACCTCCTTTCCATCAATCTCTTTCACTGTTGTTATAAAAGAAACAGGTAATGAAAAATGATTACTGTACCAGTAGTTCCAATTAAATTTAGTTTTTCAAAAGTTGTTTTAGATTTTTCAAACATTAGCACTGGCAAAAAAAAAAAAAAAATCCCTATCTCTGGTCGTCTTACAGATCTCATAAATAGCAGTTAAAAATAATGTAAAAAAAAAAAAGGAAACACAAAAAAAGGAAAAATCTTGCAAAATATAACTATCTACTACTATCACTGCAATTAAATGTTAAATTACACAAAGGTACCAGCTCATGCTCTTCTCCAATGAGATAGATATAGATCATTATTTTTCACAAGCTTATTCAACCTTAGATATATTTGAGTGAAATAGATTCACAAACAAGTAATGAAGCCAATGACAGACATTTACTTGATATGAATTAATGAACACTGGCAAGGAAAATGCATTTTTTAAAAAATTGCCAAGTGACACACAGCCTAAGAAATGGAAGAATTAAACAATTCATAACATGCTTAACAATAACATGTTATATTTCATATACAGTCATTTAAAATGACTTATTTTAAGTCACAATTTATTAAATATAAGAGAGGTAGAAAGCTAGAGTTTATAGCAGATGAGGTGCCTTGGAAACTGGTGACTATAAAGAAAAATGTGCAGCCATGACTGCATGTTACCTCCAACCAAAAATGAGTAAGATCGAAGTCAATTAATATCTTTCCTAGTTGAGAAATAAATCCTACCTAAAACAGACCCCTTTTAGAGTTAGGGATAATGAATTGAGAACTAAAAATATAGGGAGACTAGGTTTCCAGTGGTATTTGTACCCATCTTCTTTGAACACCCTTCCCAAAATCTTGCAGTTAGAAAGAGGAAACTTGGGGCAACCAAGTAGTTAAATTATCTTATCTCTCCAAAAGCAGAGACCAAGTCTTATTTATCTTTGTATTTATTCATTCATTCATTTTCTCATTTATAAAATCTATATTAAGAACCTACTAGATTGAAGCAAGGTTAGGTGTGGACATATGTGGCATTCAAAAACTATCTAATACATGGATAAATGAACAGATGAACAAACATATGAAACCAACAGCAAAG
>NW_011888783.1:11993205-11996928 GCF_000151845.1 Pteropus vampyrus | reverse complement strand
AAAATAATGTAAAAAAAAAAAAGGAAACACAAAAAAAGGAAAAATCTTGCAAAATATAACTATCTACTACTATCACTGCAATTAAATGTTAAATTACACAAAGGTACCAGCTCATGCTCTTCTCCAATGAGATAGATATAGATCATTATTTTTCACAAGCTTATTCAACCTTAGATATATTTGAGTGAAATAGATTCACAAACAAGTAATGAAGCCAATGACAGACATTTACTTGATATGAATTAATGAACACTGGCAAGGAAAATGCATTTTTTAAAAAATTGCCAAGTGACACACAGCCTAAGAAATGGAAGAATTAAACAATTCATAACATGCTTAACAATAACATGTTATATTTCATATACAGTCATTTAAAATGACTTATTTTAAGTCACAATTTATTAAATATAAGAGAGGTAGAAAGCTAGAGTTTATAGCAGATGAGGTGCCTTGGAAACTGGTGACTATAAAGAAAAATGTGCAGCCATGACTGCATGTTACCTCCAACCAAAAATGAGTAAGATCGAAGTCAATTAATATCTTTCCTAGTTGAGAAATAAATCCTACCTAAAACAGACCCCTTTTAGAGTTAGGGATAATGAATTGAGAACTAAAAATATAGGGAGACTAGGTTTCCAGTGGTATTTGTACCCATCTTCTTTGAACACCCTTCCCAAAATCTTGCAGTTAGAAAGAGGAAACTTGGGGCAACCAAGTAGTTAAATTATCTTATCTCTCCAAAAGCAGAGACCAAGTCTTATTTATCTTTGTATTTATTCATTCATTCATTTTCTCATTTATAAAATCTATATTAAGAACCTACTAGATTGAAGCAAGGTTAGGTGTGGACATATGTGGCATTCAAAAACTATCTAATACATGGATAAATGAACAGATGAACAAACATATGAAACCAACAGCAAAGCAAAACACTTACCCTAGGATTCCTAACATTGTCATAACTACCTGGATGTCATGCCTTATGATGCAATCATAGGACCACACATGCATGCTTTTCCTTAAAAAAAGCTCCTCTCAGCTTCTTTCTAGTGGAACAGCCTCAGCTACATAAATTGCTGGATGCTAGAGAAAGGCAGGTCCATGTTGGTGCTAAGATGAACAACAATGAGTACTATCAATGGGAAGCAGAGGATATATTGAGCAGCAAGAAAAGAGAATTGCAGGCCTTTTAATCAAGACTGGGCAAATTACAATTCACAAGAGATTGTAATTGATGATATGAGTGTGTACACTGGAACTCCTCTCTCAGCAAGTATAAATCAGTGAGTTTATTTGGAAAATTTAGTTAGGTTCTTCAAAGAGCATTTACAAACATCAGTGAAAATGCATTAGGAGAGCCTAGGGCTAACTAAATCATCTCTAATAAGTCTACATCATGTAAACACATAATGGCAATGAACAAAATCAGAATGTGGGCTCCTCAGCCTTATATTTTCAGAAGAAATACTGTCCTTAAATTCAGATTAGAGGTAGATGGGGTAAAAGGGCTCAAATATGTGGTGACATTAAAGAATTAAAATTAATTAATTTTTAAAAATTCAGATTAGAAATAGCTTCAACTGTTGTTATGAAGAGCAGTCTTTGAGATTAAAACAAATGAGCATACATATTTAACATGGGATTCATTAGTTCCTAACTGGGTTCATCACTCTACATATCCATACATAAAATTACACAGAAAACACTACCAAACTTCAGGATAATACACCAGTAAAGCAGATCGACAGTTAAAAATTTGTGTAATTTTTTGTTATGGTAGGTGCCAGTAATCTGGTTTTACAATGTTGACAGTTCTAAATGAAAGATCAACAATACTTTTGGATAGATTTTAAATGAAAATGATAAAATAATGGTTAACTTTCACTAGAATATAGAGCTATCCAAAACATTTGTAATTCCTCTAAATAAAATTCAAAGCTAAAGTATTACTTTATAACACAATTTTTATGAATGGATCGGGACCTAGTTTACTCGGTGAGGGAGGGAAAGAAGAAAGAGAAGAAGGAAAGGGAAAGAAAAAGATTTTGAGTTTTCTATGAAAGTATCAATAATCTATCTTGAAAAAAAAATTCTACATTAAGAAGTCCAGTAGGACATTAAAAGTCTAATACTGTATTTACAATTCAAAACTTCAAACATCTACTGCTAATAGTAATGACAGACAACCACTTAAAAATCCTTTTCGAATCAGCAAGAGCCACAGACACTGCTATTTACAAAGTCAGAAGCAGGGAGAAGTCAGTTCATTTTAAGGACATCCTCACCCTTCTAGCTATTCTACCAAACCCTTAGCAGCTGCAAACCTCCATTTTTGAAGGTCCAGCTTCAAAAATCCTTTAATTGTATGAATTTTTCAAATCTTTGGCTCTTCTTGTCTGGGTTGCTTTACTGATAATTGCTCAGGAGTTTGGCTGATTCTTCACCAAAAAAGGAAAAGGGAATCAGGCTTGTGGAATTCCAGGAAGGCAAAGATACTCATGGTATCTTTATCTGTGAGCTCTCTACCTGCATGGCTTTGGCATCTGAGTCTTGCACTGAGCTCCAAGGAGCCTGGACTACTTCCTTCTCCAGAGCAACGGGTGTGTCCCCTGAGTTCACCTGGCTGGGTAGGTCTCCTTCCATTAACAGAGGAGGAAGCAAGGCCAGCCGTAACAACTATGTAAACACATGCTCTAATTTCTCTATCTCAGTCTTCTTTACCTGCTATAGGTGTCTCCTGTCCTCTTCATCCTAGAGCTTCTCTGAGTCATCACCAAAGCTCTTCTCTCCTGACCTTTATCCTAGAAAGAAATGTTCTTCCTCTATCCTTGGCAAAGACATATATGCATTCTGTTGAGTTGACCACAGACTAAATCTAATACTCCAGACATAATAGTCTAATGGATTTAACATAGGTTCAGACTGTACTATTGAGTTCCTAATTCCAAATAATTGCCACACAAATTAATTAGTAATTCAATTGTTTAATACATCGGAAACCACACATTCACAGAATACTTTTGTTCAAATGAAATAATATATATATAAAACATGAATTGAAATTCTGGCACTATGAAGTGTTTTTGCTTATATAATGTAAATACTTGTACATACCGAACACACACTGGAAAAAGTGAAAAAATAATACAAAAAAGTTAAAAAAAAACTTAGTTACTAAATAGATAAGAAAACTGCTCAAGAAGCAGAAATGATTATAGTACTGCCCAGGCAGAAAGAAGCCAGTGGAACATGTGAGAGTTATTTTCCATCAGACTAGAAATACAGTTTAAAAAAAAAAAAAGTCCACTGTAACATTTTTTTTTAGGTAAAACCACAAAAACAATACTGAACATACTGAAATCCTTTAACTTATTCAGTAACTGAAATGCCACTCAACTGTGAAATGTCACTTCACTCTCACATGGAACAAAGTAATATAAGATACATATGGAAAACTATAGAATAATTAACTCAGTTATCCCTCATAAGGACTGCTAACAATATTAGCTATCCTTCCCAAGCAAAGACCTCCCCCAATGAAGACCGCTACGTGATTCTGTTCCAAAGAGTTTTTCTCCCTGAAAGGCAGTTCACTGCAGCACTAAAGATCATGGCCTTGGAGCCAAGGTGTGATCCCAAGGCAGCCACTTACTAGCTAGGCGGTTTGGGCAATTCTTTTCATTTCTTTTATGGGCATGATCACTGAAACTAACTGATGGAACC
>NW_011888783.1:11979352-11993155 GCF_000151845.1 Pteropus vampyrus | reverse complement strand
AAAGCAGATCGACAGTTAAAAATTTGTGTAATTTTTTGTTATGGTAGGTGCCAGTAATCTGGTTTTACAATGTTGACAGTTCTAAATGAAAGATCAACAATACTTTTGGATAGATTTTAAATGAAAATGATAAAATAATGGTTAACTTTCACTAGAATATAGAGCTATCCAAAACATTTGTAATTCCTCTAAATAAAATTCAAAGCTAAAGTATTACTTTATAACACAATTTTTATGAATGGATCGGGACCTAGTTTACTCGGTGAGGGAGGGAAAGAAGAAAGAGAAGAAGGAAAGGGAAAGAAAAAGATTTTGAGTTTTCTATGAAAGTATCAATAATCTATCTTGAAAAAAAAATTCTACATTAAGAAGTCCAGTAGGACATTAAAAGTCTAATACTGTATTTACAATTCAAAACTTCAAACATCTACTGCTAATAGTAATGACAGACAACCACTTAAAAATCCTTTTCGAATCAGCAAGAGCCACAGACACTGCTATTTACAAAGTCAGAAGCAGGGAGAAGTCAGTTCATTTTAAGGACATCCTCACCCTTCTAGCTATTCTACCAAACCCTTAGCAGCTGCAAACCTCCATTTTTGAAGGTCCAGCTTCAAAAATCCTTTAATTGTATGAATTTTTCAAATCTTTGGCTCTTCTTGTCTGGGTTGCTTTACTGATAATTGCTCAGGAGTTTGGCTGATTCTTCACCAAAAAAGGAAAAGGGAATCAGGCTTGTGGAATTCCAGGAAGGCAAAGATACTCATGGTATCTTTATCTGTGAGCTCTCTACCTGCATGGCTTTGGCATCTGAGTCTTGCACTGAGCTCCAAGGAGCCTGGACTACTTCCTTCTCCAGAGCAACGGGTGTGTCCCCTGAGTTCACCTGGCTGGGTAGGTCTCCTTCCATTAACAGAGGAGGAAGCAAGGCCAGCCGTAACAACTATGTAAACACATGCTCTAATTTCTCTATCTCAGTCTTCTTTACCTGCTATAGGTGTCTCCTGTCCTCTTCATCCTAGAGCTTCTCTGAGTCATCACCAAAGCTCTTCTCTCCTGACCTTTATCCTAGAAAGAAATGTTCTTCCTCTATCCTTGGCAAAGACATATATGCATTCTGTTGAGTTGACCACAGACTAAATCTAATACTCCAGACATAATAGTCTAATGGATTTAACATAGGTTCAGACTGTACTATTGAGTTCCTAATTCCAAATAATTGCCACACAAATTAATTAGTAATTCAATTGTTTAATACATCGGAAACCACACATTCACAGAATACTTTTGTTCAAATGAAATAATATATATATAAAACATGAATTGAAATTCTGGCACTATGAAGTGTTTTTGCTTATATAATGTAAATACTTGTACATACCGAACACACACTGGAAAAAGTGAAAAAATAATACAAAAAAGTTAAAAAAAAACTTAGTTACTAAATAGATAAGAAAACTGCTCAAGAAGCAGAAATGATTATAGTACTGCCCAGGCAGAAAGAAGCCAGTGGAACATGTGAGAGTTATTTTCCATCAGACTAGAAATACAGTTTAAAAAAAAAAAAAGTCCACTGTAACATTTTTTTTTAGGTAAAACCACAAAAACAATACTGAACATACTGAAATCCTTTAACTTATTCAGTAACTGAAATGCCACTCAACTGTGAAATGTCACTTCACTCTCACATGGAACAAAGTAATATAAGATACATATGGAAAACTATAGAATAATTAACTCAGTTATCCCTCATAAGGACTGCTAACAATATTAGCTATCCTTCCCAAGCAAAGACCTCCCCCAATGAAGACCGCTACGTGATTCTGTTCCAAAGAGTTTTTCTCCCTGAAAGGCAGTTCACTGCAGCACTAAAGATCATGGCCTTGGAGCCAAGGTGTGATCCCAAGGCAGCCACTTACTAGCTAGGCGGTTTGGGCAATTCTTTTCATTTCTTTTATGGGCATGATCACTGAAACTAACTGATGGAACCGAGGATTAGGTGAGCTAATGTATGTAGTGTTCAGTATGCTCCTGGATGGTAAGCACTCAATAAATGGCATCTATTATTGGCAGCTAAATTTACTTCCTCCACTAATTTCTGATTTACTACCACTGAAGCCTTCTTGATCTAACACACTAAAATGGTTACAACCTTATTAAAAGTAACTTAGCAGATCCTGGCAGTTGTTTTATGATCCAAAAATATTATTTCACTTCAGAACAATATACAATTCTATTAATATCCTCATTTTTTTTTTCTGATGAGAAAATTGAGGACAGAGAAGTAATTAATATAGAAATTACTACAGAAATTAAAAGATTTATAAATCACAGACTTGGAACCACAGAGAGCATCTAATTCAGGGGTCCCCCACCCCGGGGCCACAGACTGGTACTGGTCCTTGGTCTGCTAGGAACTGGGCTGCACAGCAAGAGATGAGTAGCAGGTGAGCTAGCAAAGCTCCACCTGTATTTGCAGCCACTCTCCAGCGCTAGCATCATCGCCTCAGCTCCTCCTCAGATATTCTCAAAGAGCACCAGTCCCTGGTGCCATAAAGGTTGGGGACCATTGATCTACTCCAACTTTTTATTTTATTGATAAGGAACCTATCTTCATCTCTTTGGGCTGCTATAACAAAAATACCATAGAATGAGTAGCTTACAAGTAACATAAATTTGTCACAGTTCTGGAGCCTGGGAAGTCCAAGATCAAGGCATAGGGAGATTCAGTGTCTGGTGAGAGCCTACTTCCTGATCCACAGAGGGCCATCTGCTACATGTGTCCTCACATGGTGGAAGGGGCAAATTCTCTGGGGTCTCTATTATAATAACACTAAACTCCTCCCAAGGCCCCACCTCCAAGTACCATCATATCGTGGATTAGTTTTCAACACAATTCTGGGGGGACACAAACATTCAATCTAAAACAGAAACCGGTATCTAGAGACCTAGATTTACTTTTAAGGTTGGCACAGCGGGTGAGTAACAACATGAAACCCAGACTCCTAAAATCCTGCACAGTGCTTCTCTCTACTATATTATGTTGTCATACAAACAAATCAAAATTAAAAACACATGAATAACAGAGAACCATTATTTCATACATGTTAGTAATTTTAATTAAATAAGTATGTCCCCGAGAACAAACACAAATGTTCACAGTATTATTCATAACACTCAGGATATGAAAACAACCAAATGTCCATCAATTCTGAATGGATAAACGAAACATGGTACACATTCATATAATGGAATACTATTTGGCAATAAAAAAAATTAAGTACAGATACAGAGATGAACCTTAAAAGATTATGCTAAATAAAGAAGCCAGATACAAAAGTCACAAATCATATAATTCCATTTATATGGAATATCCAGAATGGGCAAATTCATAGAGACAGAGAGTAAGTTAGTGGTTGACTAGAGCTGGGGGTAGAGATATAGGGAATGACCGGTATTGAGCACAAGGAACTTTTTGGGCTGACAGAAATGTAAAATGAAATTGTGGTGATGGTTCTGTAAATCTACTAAAAATCACTAAATTGTACATTTAAAATGGGTGACTCTTATGGCATGTAATTTTTACCTCAATAAAGCTATCAAAAATAATTTAAAAATAAACAACAGAATTGGCCATTTTGTAAATCAGGAAAATCTGGATAAAAATGATGTGTACTTTAAATATTAAAAAATAAAAACTAAAAATATGTAAGCAATATGTTCCAGAAAGTCTGTAAAATGAACTGCATCTGCTGAGCAATTTATCCCACTGACTTACAGTATAATTAGAACACACTGCTATGAAAGAACATCAGCTGCAAAGACAAATTTCTTTCAACATTTTACATCGTGGATGGGGTAAAACAATAAAAAAAAAAAAAGATTAAATGTATTAGGGAGAGGGAAGAAAGGCAACTATAAGCAACAATGTTGATACAATTTTTATGTTCACAGACGCCCAAACTCTAAATAAACTGGTAGTGCAAGGGCAACTTAGATTTGCTCTTTATTTTTAACTCTTAGGGAGACATAAATAAATCTCTTAGGGTATCTCGCAGTTTTCACACCAACACACATAAAAAACATCATTTAAAACAAATCAAGTTTGCTTTTGAGAAAGATATTAAGGTGCCTTTGAATTAAAACAATACCAAGACTGTTGTAAATTCCCTAAAACTCAAAAGCTTAGAGGATCGTTGTATGCAAATCACTCTGAAACATCACCTATACTAACTACACTAAAAGGTGGAATCTCAAATTAGTTATCTGCTTAAGGTGGAATTTCGAATTAGTTATCTGTTTATTTGCTTACACTTCCAAATAAAAATAACAACAATTAATATTATTCAGAATGTAAAGCACATAAAGCAGCATTCTAACCTCTTCATGTGCATTGTTTCATTTATAATTCACAACAATCCCATGAGGTTAGAATTATAGTTACCATTTAAGAGCTGAGGAAACAGGATGGTGAGATGAAGAGAGGTTAACTTGTCCAAGGTCATACAGCTTTATAGGCAGCAAAATTGGCCTTTAAACCTAAGGCTGAGTCTAAGATGTAACTACTTCTCATGCTCTTGTTTATGTAGTAGCTTTTATTATAATATAAAGGTTTCTAAAATCTAATAGAAAGAATTGTTCATTTTTTTAGATATGACATTACAGTTGTTTGTTAAAGAGTCCCTTATCTTTTAGTGACATATACTTTAATATTTACAAACAAAATATGGCTGGCACTTGATCAATGAAGGGATGGGAGATATACATGGTCATGTATTAATAACAGTTCAAAGTTTATGATAGGTAAACAGTGGTTCATTTTACTATTCTCTCTGCTTTCGTATGTTTGAAAACATCCATAAAGATCCATAAACATCTTTATTTCAAAATCAAGAAGAGACAATAGACTACACATAATTTAAAAATATTCACATATTCACCATCATATTCTAAAGTTCTTTGTGAAAGAGATCTGAGTGTTGGTCCCCATGTAGACTGCTGAGGAGGAGAAGGTGGGGGCCAATTCTGACAAATGCAATAATTGAAGAACAAAAGAGGCAAGCAAGTAGAATCCCTGCCTTTGCTGCTTTGTTGGTACTAGAGACTTTTGTTCCCTGTCTATTTAGGTCTTTCTATGACTGGAGTCATTTTCTCAGCAGTTTTCTTCTCACTCTATCACTATCACCATATTCTACTCTTTAAGTCATTAGATAACTAAAGAAAGCAAAAATGTATATCCACAATATGCTTCACTATAATGTGTGAACAGTAGTGGTTGGTCAGAAGACCAGGCAGCTCTCTTAGGTGAAGAATGAATTATCATATTGTTTGACCCAGAAAAGAGAGTTCGAAGGTTTTGCATGTAACACATATTAACACATAAGAGTATGTTCCAAATTTAATAACTATTTTACCTATATAGTCAATAGAGGCAAAAAATTAATTTCTGAAATTAAAGTAGGTGTTGGCTTAGTCACTTGAATATGTCTAATTGTTTCCCTGGAACAACAACTGGCACATGATGAATGCATAATAAATTATTCGTTGAATAAACTCTCTTCTTATGATCCTGCCAGCTTTTCATTTAGGTGCCACTGGGCAGAATATTTAGGAATCAGGAAAAAAAGTAAGAGAAAAACAAGCATAGATAATTTTAAACTTGACAAAGCACTATGAATAGAGCATGCATTACTCTGAACAGAATATTAAATTACATAGTTCAGGGACCTTTACTGAAAGATCTTGGGACCTGGCCCATCGGGATCATGAACGAAGAGAGGCACTTTATAAAGCCTTCTTTATGCTGAGACAACTCTTAGCTTTTGGTTTTTAGAAATGATTTATTTAACCTGACTACCTTTATAGACTGAGTTTTCATTGTCTATATTTCAACACTTGGAAAAAGTTCCTATTTAACATGAACATTTTCAGTTTTTGAAATTACTTCATTTTTATTATAATATTCACAATCACCACATCCTCCACCTTGCTTTCTCACTTTAATATCTATAAATACTTTCAGCTCCTAGTTGCTTATTGCAATATTTAGATTTCTCCTCACTCTAGCACCCACATCTCAACTGGCAGGTTATCTGATCTGTAGAATCCACAAAAGAGGTACTCTGAGATTCCTTCGGACAGTCAAAACTAAGTTTTTGCTAGCCAGTATTTTTAATAATTGAGGCAGTATCATTTTTTTCATCAACTAATACTATATTCTAGAAGTGAGACTGTGGCAACAGTGGTTAGAAAAAATATTTTTTGTAGGAATATGTAACATGCAAAATCAATTTTTTTAATGAGAAACTATGGTGATTGTTTACACAAAACTAATTTAAATTTAAAAGGGCTTTCCTGAAGTGACCACCGCCTCTTGTACAAAGCATACCAGTGAGGTATGAGGCACCAAAGCAGCACTTCCTGCTTTCAATGACTTCTGTACTGTTTGTGGAGCCACTGAAACCTTAAATACGTTGCTTCACCTCTCGCCCTAGTTTCAGAGTTTTAAGAGGGCCCAGGTATCATTCTGTATAGGGTGATCTGCCAGGAATTCTTTCATTAAATTCCCCTTTTAACTGAAGCTCATTATATGGTTTTAATGCTTAAAATTAAGGGACTGGACCTAAGGCAATCCCCTTTCCTGAACCCCTTCCTTATGATCCATCCACCTCTCAGGAAGCTACCTTGATATCTATCGACCATTGAGGTAAATTGAGACACACACAATCCTTTTTCCCATAAGAAGAAATAAAGACATCCAACAAATTATACTTTGCTACAAGAACAGAGAAGTGGATTCTTGAATTAGAATTCTCTTAAGATCCCCTAAAACATCAGTACTGCTCACAAAAATGAAGAGGCATAAACAATCTTCATCTATATAAAACTACTATAAAAAATGAAGATGATGAAAAGTACTCCTCCAAACAACAACAAAACAGAAAACTTAATAAAAATTCCAAACTGAACTTTATCTCTTTAAACAAGCATTTAGGATATGGAAAAAAAAACAAAAAACAAAAAACAAAAACACACTCTGGATCAGAAATTTAAAACCTAAAAACAGAATGGACAAAAGTAAAGAGAAATGAAAGAAGTGACTGAAGTCAGGTAAAAAATAGAAAAAGATAAAATCATATCAAAATTGAAAACTAAATTTCAAGGTGGTCAAGAATAAATTCAAATAAGAACTTAATAAGAGGTATTGAAGGAAAGAGTAAAAGAACCAAGAGAATAAAACTGAGGTAATGAAGTAAAAATAGAAAGATTTTTAAAGCTAGACAAAGGAGACATAATTACGCATACAGAGTCCCTGAAAAAATATATTAGACTAAACTAATATTTAAAACTATAATCCAAGAAAACTTTTCAGAAATAAAAGACCCAATTCTATATATAAAAGAACCCACCAGGTAGTAGGGGAAATTGACCTACTACGATAAGACACACCTCAGTAAAACTATTAGACTTTAAAGATAAAAGGGAAAATAAAACCAGGAATTCAAAGCAAAAGGATCAAAAAACGTACACGGACAAGAAAATTAACACTGGCATCAGATGGAAAGAAGGAAGGAAGGAAGGAAGGAAGGAAGGAAGGAAGGAAGGAAGGAAGGAAGGAAGGAAGGAAGGAAAGAAGAAAGGAAGAATAAAGAAAAGAAACACAAAGTAAGGCCACATTGTGAATAAGAAAAAAAAAGCATGAACAAAGGATAGATTTCTGGCCAAGCTGTCCTTCCAGTATAGAGGATATAGAAAAATTAAATATGCAAACTTGGAAAATTGTACCCATGAGCATTTCTTAAGAACTGTACTAAAAATTGATCTGGGAAACTTCAGCAAAATGAGGATTTAACATACTTAATTGTTGAACTAAAAAAGCAAGACAAAGTTGCAGTTAAAGCATGAAGACAAAGTAGATATGACGCAACAAAAAAAATGGGAAAAGAGAGTGAAAAAGAAAAACATGGAATAAATTCATTGACAGCTGAAAAAGCAATAGGTAAGAATGAAAGTACAACATTAAAAAGGGAACATAAATTAGAAAGTTAAATAAGAAAACAAGGAATGAAGCCATTAAAAAGGCATAAGTATACAACCAGCTGCTATACCAATAACAAAAAAAATTCAAAATACTCGAAGAATTTTTAAATGAAAACATCATAAAGAAATAAAAATATAACTTAATGCACACAGTATTTATTACATAAATATGACAGAATTGAGATCAAATTTGAGTCATTAAAAATGATTTTTAATATGGCTCATAAAAATAACCTAACTAAATGTGTGCAAGGGATAACCCGAAACAAAGTAAATCAAAAAGGCTAAAAATAAAGCAATCAGCAAATACATATCAAGTAAAAAGAAACAATAAAAGCAACAGAATTAAAGTCAAAAAAGCACTGAAAGTGACAAAGACAGTGTTTAACATTATAGGCAAAATATACAATGAAGTTATAACAGTTAAGAATATCTAGGTATAAAGTAACACAACTACCTTTAAAAAGCAGAAACTACAAAAGGCACAGGAAAACAACTATAATAATATATAAGACTAACACACATGAACTTAACTGACTATAAGAATAACTATAAATATAAACAACTTATATAACATAAAGTAGATCTTATAGGTATAAGTCAAATATTATACACTGATAATAAAACTAAACCTCCTTCTCAAGTGGACATGAATACTGATCCCTCAAAAAGTGATCATACAGGTCATAAAGAAAGCAACAGCATATTTCATGAAGTAGAAATAATACAAACTCCAATCACAATTCTAATAAAAGTAGACATTACTAACAAAATAAAAAAGAAACAGAGCATTCAACCTCAAAATTTTAAAACTTTCTAATATTAAACAACTTGAGTAAAACAAAAAATAAAATCAAAAGTAATTCTCTAAAAAATATTAAAATGATACATTTAATGCACTGAAAAGAGAAAAATCTGTAACCTTGAACATTTATATAAATAAGAAAAATAAGCTTCTAATTAAGAAATTAAGCCAAAAGAAAACATAAGGCTAGAAATAATAGATTAAAAAAATTAATGGAGAATTTTAATATGTATCTAATTCATAAACCAAAATCTTGTTTTTTTAATTAAGAAAGTGAAAAAGGTTAATACAGAAAAAAAGGAAGAAAGCACAAATATACAAAATAAGAAATACGCAGAAAAGGGAGAAGACACACTTTTGACAATATAAAAATCCATGTTACCCAAGATTATTAATTTTAGTAAAACTGGAATGAGAAAATACAATTGGAAATAACCTGTATGTCCATAGATAAGGGAGCAGTTAAATAAAGAATTGGTATAGTCACCCAATGGAGTACTATGCAGCTGCAAAAATGAATGAAGATGATGTATGAAGTAAGTGTGTGTAATAAAGAGAGAAAAGAAAAATATATACATTTAACTGTTCATTTTGTGCAGAGAGACAAAGATAAATGAGAAACTAACTAGAATAATTGCCTATAGAAAGTAGGGGGAATGGGTGGAAAAGATGGGGGGTTGGAAAAAGAACAGAAGAAATGGAAGGGATGAGTAGCATTTCTCTGATTAGAGTTTTCTGTGTAGTTCTGACTTTTAGAATTATGTTAATGTTTCACATAGTCAAAGATTATAACAAGATCAACAAGTACGAGAGGGGGAAAATACCTAAAATAGAAATCAAACTGAAAAATGTGTCTCTACTGTCATTTTAAATGAAAACATAACTACACTAAAGGGGTGCAGAAGGAGAGGAAAACTAACTCAAGTAACCTTTAAACGCAGTATTTTTATTAAATTCAGGCTATAAGCAAAAAAAAAAAAAAAAAATTCCAAAATAAATACTGAATTCCAATAAATGGGTTTTTTCTTAAGTGTTAAGGATTAGCAATTCTGAATTACTATACTTTTTGTGTATTCTAGGACTTTCTGTGTATTCTAGGACTCAGCAAATAAATAAGCAAACTGTGAATAATGGGAGCCAAACTTCTCACTGTCGAAGAAAGGTGTTACAAAAATGGAAAAGGGGGAGGGAGGACAGGATGAACTCATAATGACAGCTGGGATAAGAAACATTAATATGTACTCATAGTTTTTAATACATATAAGATGTGTGTGTTTGTATACCCTAGCTCTGTCCACTGAGAAGGAATCGATGGTGAATTTTGTGTCAACTTGACTAGGCCAGAGTGCCCAGATATTTGATTAAACATTATTCTGAATGTTTCTGCAAGAATGTTTTTGAATGAAATTAACATTTTAATCACTAGAGTAAAGCAGATTGTTCTGTATACTGTAGGTGGGCCTCCTCCAATCAGTTGAAGGCCTGAATAGAACAAAAAGACTGACCCTTCCCTAATAAAAGAATTCTCCAGTAGACTGCCTTCAAACTTAATCTGCAGCATCAGCTCTTCCAGCCTGATGTCCTTCAAGCTGGAACATCAATTTTCCCTGGGTCTCCTGCCTCCCGCCCACCCTAAGGACTGGACTTGCCAGCCTCCATAACCACATGAACCAATTCCTCATGCTAAATCTCCTTATACATAAATTCTACCAGCTCTGTGTCTCTGAAGAACCTTGACTAATAAAAGGGCCTAAATTCAATGACCTCTCAGTAGCAATGAGCATACATGCCTAAATCTTGATTTCTATTCCCACTAAAAAGAATCAAGGCTTGTTGAAAAACTGGCAGATTCCAAGGCTGGGTAGGGAAAATAAAAGATAACTCCTGAACATCTTGTTGCCAAAATATAATGATTTATGAGTACATATCAAAAGGACATAGGATGATATAAGAATTATTACAGTATGTTAGAACTAGTGGTAAAAATTTTATAAGGAATTAGATATTCAGAGAGTCTCAAAGTATCTTCCCAAAAGATACTAATTACAAAGGGAAAAAGGAAAGTAATTTTACAGAAGGAAAACCTAGAGGACACCACCATAACCAAGTGATAAATATTTATATCACCAGTAATGGAACAACAATATTATGGACCCCCAGATACGATACACTGATACATTTCTGTAGTATTCCAGCCAAAAATGCATAACCTGAATCTAATCAGGAGGAAACATCAGTCAAACCCAAATAGTGCAATATTTCTACAAAATAACTGAACTGTATTATCTCAAAATGTCATATCACAAGGCACAAAGAAAAAGGAAGTGCTTCAGATTAAAGAAGATTAAAGAGGTATGACAAGTAAAAGTAACACATTATCCTAGATTAGATCCTATAGATCATTTAGGGGGAAATGCACACTGAAGTACTTAGGGACAAAGGGATATAATGTCTGCAAATTATTCTCAAATGGTTCAGAAATAAAATAATATCTTATTGTTTTATGAAAAGTAAATGTGGTAAAAAGTTAACATGTGGGGAGTCTGGGGTGACGAGTATGAGAATTCTCTGAATTATTTTTATAACTTTTCTGTAAGTCGGAAATTATTTCAAAATTTTGAAATTTGGTAAAATTACAGTAGCATTTGATAATAAGCTTTCCTACATTATTTCCCAACACATGTGCATGCACACACTCACGTTATAAAAACCAAAGCCAAAAACCTAAGAGAGACATTTAAAGTTATTTTCTTCCTATACCCTCTATACACATGCCAAGGAACCTGCTGACTCTCTCCTCTTCCATAGCACTATTGCCTCAATGACTGTATAACCTCTGAAAGATTTCCCGACGTCAGGCTCTTGCAAAATTAACCATCTCACTACTCTACTTAAAAATCTTGAACGGCCCTCCAATGCCAACTCTTCTAAAAACTGAAGTCTTTTCTTGATCATGCCTCTGCCTCTCTTTCCACTTCATGTTCTCCTCATCAGCAAGAAACCAACTGCAGTTCTCTGAACCTGCAATGCTATTTCATTATTTGTACTCTGGCATATGCTGCCATCTGTTTACCTATCTGGTCAAAAAAACTCCTATTTTTTCTTTAAACCTTATCTTAGCTTCATCTTCTCTTTGGAACCTTCCCTGACACAACACTCTATGTGAGAATGAGCAACCATTCTCTCCCTCCTTAGTTCGGCTATTTTATCTCTATGATACTTATCATACAGTATAACTATCTCTGATTCTAAAGTGAATGAGGATTCATTGACAGAAGAGACCCAATATTATTTATTTGTTGAATGTAACAGATCCTCAAATAATATTTATTAACTTGAATAACTACACACACATACACACACACTACATGAGCATGTAGTCAAGGGTACAAAAACATTAATAAAGCCTCCATCTATGTGTTAAAAAGTAAAACCTAAGTAAATAAACAAGTAATTTTCAAACTGATAAACATTTCACAGGGGAGATGACACGTACTTTTGCTTACTTAATATAAGTTAAAACAAGTCCCGGACTTACTTCTTTTCCCACTCATCTTTGGAAAATGAATAATCTGACATAGTTTTTCCATTTTCATTTTCTATAGTTTGATCATTTAGAATGCCTCGTTGTTTACAGTCTTTTAAAATCATGAACGATGACTAAGATAAATTTATGTAAATGAATAAAAAATTAAAAGTAGTTTTACTCTATAAATACAAGCATCATCTTTTTTTGCAAGATTTGTTCAATATCCGCAAGTCAATTAACATGATATACAACATAAACAAAATGAAGGATAAAAATTATATGATCATATTAATAGATGCAGAATAAGCATTTGACAAAATCTAGTTTCCATTTATGATAAAAAAACTCTGAGCAAAGTGGGCATAGAGGGAACATACCTCAAAATAAGAAAGGCCATATATGACTAAACCACAGCTAACATCATACTCAAGGGGGAAAAGCTAAAAACATTTTCCTTACGATCATGAACAAGACAAGGATACCCACTTTCACCACTTTTATTCAACATAGTACTGGAGGTTCTAGGATCAGCAATCGAACAAGAAAAATAAAAGCCATCCAAATTGGAAAGGAAAAGTAAAACTGTCATTATTTGTAGATGACATAATATATAGAGAGAGAACCCTAAAGATTCCACTAAAAAACTACTAAAATTAATGAATGAATTCAGTGAAGTAGCAGGATAAAAATTAATACTCAGAAATCGGTTGCATATTTATATACCAATAATGAACTATTGGAAAGAGAGATAAAAAACAATCCCATTTACAATTGCATCAAAAAATAATAATAATAATACCTAGGAACACATTTAACCAAGGAGATAAAAGACCTGTACTTGGAAAATTATAAGGCACTGAAGAAAGACACTGAAGAATATACAAATAAATGGAAACATATACCATGCTCATGAATAAGAAGAATTAACATCGTTAAAATGCCCATATAACCTAAAGCAACCTACAGATTCAATGCAATCCCTATCAAAATACCAATGGCATTTTTCATGGAACTAAAACACATAATCCTAAAATGTATATGGGACCACAAAAGTTCTCGAATAGCCAAAGCAATCTTGAGAAAAAAGAGCAAAGTTAGTGGTATCATAATACCTGATATCTAACTATTCTATAAGGCTATAGTAATCAAAAGGGCATGGTAGTGGCATAAAAACAGACACATAGTCAATGGAACAAAATAGAGAGCCCAAAAATAAACTCACACCTACATGGACAATTAACCTATAACAAAGGAGGCAAGAATATACAATAGAGGAAAGACAATCTATTCAATAAATGGTAGTGGGGAAAACTAGACAGATACATGAAAAAAAAATGAAATGACCACCTTCTTACACCATATACAAGAACAAACTTGAAATGTATTAAAGACTTAAATGTAAGACCCAAAGCATAAAACTCCTAAAAAC
>NW_011888783.1:11966224-11979302 GCF_000151845.1 Pteropus vampyrus | reverse complement strand
TCTATTCAATAAATGGTAGTGGGGAAAACTAGACAGATACATGAAAAAAAAATGAAATGACCACCTTCTTACACCATATACAAGAACAAACTTGAAATGTATTAAAGACTTAAATGTAAGACCCAAAGCATAAAACTCCTAAAAACTCTGACATTGCTCTTAGTAATGTTTTTGCTGACGTATCTCCTCGGGCAAAGGAAACAAAAGAAAAAATAAACAAATGAGACTGCATCAAACTAAAAAGATTTTTGCACAGCAAAGGAAACCATCAACAAAACAAAAAGACAACCTACTGACTGGAAGATGATATTCACAATGATACATCCAATAAGGAGTTAATATAAAAAATTTATAAAGAATTTACACAACTTAACACCAAAAAACAAACAATCCAATTAAAAAATGGGCAAAGAACCTAAATAAACATTTCTCCAAAGAAGACATACAGATGGCCAATAGACATATGAAAAGATGCTCAATGTTATTAATCATCAGAGAAATGTAAATTAAAACCACAGTGAGATATCACCTTACACCTGTCAGAACGGCTATCAATAAATCTAAAAACGAGTGTTGACAAGGATGTGAAGAAAAGGGAATCCTCCTATATTGTTGGTGGGATTACAAGTTGGTGCAGTCACCATAGAAAACACTCTGGAGGTTCCTCAAAAAATTCAAAATAGAACTAACTTATGACCCAGCAATTTCACCTCTGGGTATTTACCCAAAGAAATTCAAAACACTAATTTGAAAAGATACATGTGACCCTATGTTCACTGCAGCATTATTTACAGTAGCCAAAATATGGAAACAACCTAAGTGCCCATGAATAGATAACTGGAAAAAGACGTGATACACAAAAATGCACATGCACACATATATACATACATATAATAGAATATTACTCAGCCATAAAAAAGAATGCAATCTTATCATTTGCAACAACATGGATGGACCTAAAGGGTATTATGCTAAGTGAAATAAATCAGAGAAAGACAAATACCATATGATTTCACTTATACGTGGAATCTAAAGAAAATATAAATGAACAAACAAAACAGAAACAGGCTTATATCTACAAAGAACAAACTGAGGGTTGCCAGATTGGGGGCAGGGGGTGGGGGGTGTAGAAGGAGCTGGGTGAAAAAGGTGAAGTGATTAAAAAGGACGATTGGTAGTTCGAAAATAGTCACGGGGATGTAAACCACAGCATAGGGAATATAGTCAATAATATTGTAATAACTATCTATGGTGCCAGTTAGGTACTAGATTAATCGGGGCATTACTTCTTAAATCACATAAATGTCTAATTATTATGCTGAACAAATGAAACTAATATAAAATAATATTGAATGTCAAGGGTAACTAAAAAAACAATAAAAAATAAAAATTAAAGAAGAGAACCATCTTTTTGGTCAAAGTGCTTTAAAAGCAGTAATTTCTGATTTAAACAAAATTCTATAAAAAAAATCTAATCATTGTGCAATCTTATTTTCTTAATCTAAAACTAAGCCAATTATATAATAGTCTATCAGAAAGAAGTTTAAAGGAAAATTTACAAATGTTACATGTGCCCTCCTTTCTAATATATACAATACAAGGATGATGAAATTACTTTGTAATCTTAAGAGAAAGAACCTTAAATTATTAATGACATGTGAAAGTTTCCATGAAGAAAATGCAATCACATCCAAATATGCAAAGTCCTAACTATAAAAATGAGCACTGTTGTCGTCTTTGATACCTCACCCTCCTGGTTTTTCTAATGGCTTTCTGATGATCATTCTGTCTCAGAGACTTTTTTTGGGACTCGGCATGTTCTAACCCTTGCTTATCTGGTTCTTCCCACACGTTTCTAAACTTGCCTATATTTCCAAGCATAATATTCAGCATCTATTAAAAGTATACACTCCAGAAGGTCGGGGACTGTCAATTTTATTTTGTATTGTATGTCTGCCCTGTCCCTACAAGTGCCAAGTACAACTGAATTAGTTTGGAGATATTTTAAGTAGTAAATTTTACAAGGATTTAGTTTATTTTCTTTAGGAAGAAGGAAAGTGATTATTTTCCAGAGTAAGCACTAGTAATCAAACATGTGTGCCAAATACAGCCATAGGCCTACTTTCAGTAGCATAAAGTGTAACTGCAAATCTCTCAAAGTCTGGGAGCACAGCGACTTCCCCCACCTCTGCTCACCAGAGACAAGAGTCTGTGGGAGCTGACACCTTTGTCTCCTGCCAGAGGACAGAAGTATAGCTACGGTACACAAATTCTGAAATGATTCCATAAGTATAATGATACTAATAAACCCCTAGAAAACTGTTGGTGAAATGAAAACCAACACCTTCTCTTGATCATCCATTAAAACCAATGATCGTTAATTAAATTCCTTCAAAATTATTAGGTTCCATAAAAATATGTATTAAATAAAGCATTATACTTACAGCACACACTACATTTATAAAAAAGAAAACTGACAATTAGACAATAATCAATAATGTTCTCACCAGCATTCATTAAAATTAAATTTATAGTATAAAGTATCAGCTCTTTTGAAGTATGTCCCTCAGTCATGCCAGTTTCTATATGAAACTAGAAACATCACTAGGTGACTAACTGTAGAAAAAAGTCAGTGTCATTCTAAAATTCTTTGATTTTGCTTATAGAGGTCATATGTAACAAATCAAATTGAATACGCGTCCCTAAAATAGAGAAGGAACTAGAGCACCTTATTTCTTCTTCCTCAGAGGAAAGGCTTTGTTCTCACAAACATTAATTGAATTCTTGTCCTTGATCCTTTTTTTCTCTACATTCTCTATTAACTGATCTTTTTCTTTCTCTTTCCTCTAACTTGCCCTCTTTCCTTAGCCCTAACCACTTTTATTATTGAAACTAAGAACCCTGTCAAGCTCTTAAACACACTATTTAGATGCCAAATGTCTACCAACTTTAGTACAGAACATTCGAGAGCCTCATATCTACTAATTACTACCAATGTCTTATTTCTCTGCTCCAAAAGCAAAGTTATTTTTCACAAGCAGTTGATATACTATATCTTACTATGCATGTATCTCAGTACTTGACAAAAAATAGTCAAATTAATACTATTAATTAAAAAAAAAACTAGTTTAAATGAACTATATATAACAGGATGCTGTATTATCTACACTGTTCCTGCAACTACTTTGTAAAAAATCAATAGATAATTAAACTAAATCTTTGAAAGGATACTCTTGGACTTAGCAATTTTAAGTTGCCTAAAGAAATATTATTTTCATAAAATGCTGCCTTCTCTGCAAACCAGACTCAATTCTTAAATGTCACCCAAAGTTAACCAATGTTTGGCATAATCCTGCAAAAAAGATGTAAATTATAAAATTACCTCTCCTCTTCTACCAACATTCTTATTTCCTTAGTATCTGATCTCAGCATAGTATTAAGGAGAAAAGCAATAATTATCTGTTCACACTAAGGGACAAGTAACTGATAGGCTTAAATATTCTCACAATGTATAAAAGGTTAACTCAAACGGCATTTTAACAGGAATTATATGTTTAAGATAGACTTAAACTGTAGTCTAAGTGAAGTCACCTGTTTAATTTGGACGCCCTTGAGTCCTCTACCCATTTCTGATCTTGGAGTGCTTAGGTATTTTGGAAGTAAACTGGATACAAATCCTAAATTACAAAGTTGTAGTAGTAGCTTCCATCTCCCCAGGACTCAAGATGTATGCCTGGTTAGCGCCTGTCCTATAGAAGTAAATATTTGGAATAGAGCTATTATTCGTCTGTGACTAAAGACAATCAGGATCTGGAGAAAATTGTAAAAATCCATGTTTGTCTTCTCAGCTGCCTCTAAGTTTCCCTTCTTCCCTCCTTCTAAGTTCTCTACCACTTCCAGGGCATCCTGCATACCTTCTGCCCTCAAGAAGCCACTGCCTTCCAGTTTTACCTATCCAAACAGAAAAGGACAGTCTGCGGCCATGCCACCCTGAACACACCCGATCTCGTCTTATCTTGGAAGCTAAGCAGGGTAGGCCTAATTAGTACTTGGATGGGAGACCTCCTAGGAAGACCAGGTGCTGTAGGCAATTAAAAAAAAAAAAAAAACAGAAAAGGACTTAAACAAGAACTGCACTTAGTCTGTTAACAGACTTACTTATAGTTTAAGGCAGCTAAGAGAAATGTTCACCTTTTGGGTTGACTTAGGGTTAGGAGCTTTGCTTTTGATTTTGCTGAGTCCACTTGGAAAACTGCTTTAATACTACTGATACTAAACCTGGGGAAGCTGGATCAAGAGTTATCAGGTAGGTTGCTTGAGCTCTCCTTTGCCTTCTTCTTCAGTCTTTTAATTATTCGGAAGCTAAGAATCTCAAATTCCAAAGATCCGGATTCCATGTTCATGGTGTCTACTTCCTTCTTCTGGTTTTATATTTCTTTCCTTCTTTCAGAATGGTGATCATTTTGTATCTCCTCTTTCCCTCCAACCCTCAACAATCTGTTCTCATGTCCCAGAGGTCTTGTTGCCTGTGGTGTGTAAAGGAACTATGAATGCCTGGGAGGAAGGGTGCGTATAATTCATGAGTGCCAAGGTTATACACATGAACTCCCTAAAACATGAAACTGAAACGAAAAGAGCAAAGGAACATCACCTCCACTAACAGCCTCATCCAGCTGCTGTAAAGTAAGATTCAGCACTTTTGTTTTTATTTATGGTGTAGTTGGGGAGGGAGGGTTGGAGAGGGGCAATTTAATGCTATCAGAACAAAACTACCAACTGGCAATGATTGTACATACTGGAAAATGCAATGGAAAAGAAAATTTCGAAAACTGAAATTTAAAGTTAACTACATTTATATATGTGAACTGCTTTTTAATTTCTGCCTGATTATTATACAACATAATAAACATGCATATCATAAAAGGTGGATCAGATTAACTTTCAGTTTTACTTTACAACCTTTCCTTCTAACTTCTACTCCTGCGGCTTCATTCACTGCTGGCTGTGAATGTAGGATGGTGATTCCTCTTCAAACTTAAAAAAAAAAAATTACCAAGACACCACACTGTCACACCAGAAGAGAGGCCAGCGACGTAGTGTGCCACTTCTCAGACTGTCCATTTTACAACCACGGTACTACTTCTAGTCTTTCCCAGGTCTAAATTATTCCTCATCTAGTTACCATAATTATTCTCCCAAACATTTTGTACCACTTCCCAGCTAATGAAGCAAGAATTGCTTCACAAGAAGCGGAATCAAAATCTAAACTCTTAAATGACTCAATGAAAAGATGCTCAAGTTAATCCATAATAAGAGACATGCATCAATCAACTGGCAAAGATCAAATAATTTGGTAACACAGATATAAGAACACAGATATTATATATCTCTGGTGGATAAGCAAAATGGTACAAACTCTAATGGGAGGAAAATTAGGCAATATCTATCAAAATAGCAAAAGCAAGTACCCATTTCTAGGAATTTATCTTATAGTATACCCACTACTCCACCAGTGTGTGTGGAAAAAAAACATTCACTGCAGCATTATTAGAAGGACAAAATCATAATAATAACAACAACAATAGCAAACACCTATCTAGCACTTACATAGTGCCATACACTGTTCTAAGTACTTTACACATTCTCATTTAATCCTCACAACAATAAATCCTATAAGGTAGGTTCTATTAACACCCACCATGAACAGATGGAGAACTAAGAGGCCAGGTAAAAGTATCCTGAGATCACATAACTAGTGTGCAGCCAGGATTTTAACCTGGGCAGTGTAGCTCCAGAGCCTGCTCTCTTAACTGTTACGATACGCTAAACCATTTAATAAAATGTATGGTACATCCATCTAAAGGAATATTTTTAAAAAGAAAAGCTTTTCTAATTTCCCTTCCCATTTTGAGGACAGGCTGAATTTAGCAAATCACTTCTAAAAGTAAAATATGAAAAGGGAAAAACAGTAATTCTACAGTGGAGAAGCCTGGCAAACACTACTTTAACTAAGTGATCTAAGTTAATAGCACCAGGATGCCGTGTAAATATCAGGCACTCCCTCACATGACATAACAAAGACAACTTGGCTTTGTGTATTTTTTTCAAAACTCCATAGCCCCATACTAATCATGAGAAAAACATCAGACAACCCAAGGTGAGAGACGTTCTACACACTGTCTCACCAGGACTCCTCAAAACTGTCAAAATTATAAAATCAGACGAAACTGAAAAACTGTCAGAGGAGACTAAGGAAACACAACAACTAAATGCGATGTGGAATTCTGGATGGGATCATGGAAGAAGGTTTCCCACACCTACTTCCTGACTTTTTCCACCAGCTTCATTTCTCCTTAATGCACTGCAGACATTTTATTCTAGCTGAACCAACCTGACTGTCAACTCCAATAAGTTACAGCTTGTTTCCCAAATCCACATCTCTCGGGAAAATCTAACTCTAAACTTAAAAAGCCACCCACTCATTGTGATACTCAGCATCCTGTATGTTTTGTGTATAACAAAGATGGCAAATACAGGCCATCAAGACTCCTATATCCATAACAACATTGCTCAGTGATCACAGTAGCCTTTCCCACTAAATTCACGTGATACCTCCAACTACTTCGCACTGCAATATCCCACACCACCAGCATTATCAAAGCTGGCCCATGAAATAAAACAATATGCCACATATGGTCTCTACTATATTAATCTGGTTGCCTCGATATGTTCCTCCATGGATTACATGTGTATTTATTTAGACATACCCCTATTTTGTTCTGAAAAGGACTAATGAGATAAGAATACATGAACCATAAAAAGCTAATAAATTTAAAAAATAAAAGCAAAGGAATAGAGAAGACACCAGAAATTGTGCCTAAAAAAATGGACAGCATAAAATCTATACGTCTGCTCTGGGGTGGGCCATAAATCTGGCTCTGGCTTTCTAGTAGCCATCAAAAAAAGGAAAACCCAGTCCACAATCCAGGATATAAAGAGCAGAGTACTCAGAAGAGGAACTGTATTTGGTACTTAGACCAAATAGTAATTTTTATAAAGCAAAGAGAACACTATAGAATGAACAAGATAGAAAAGATACACAACTGCCAGTTCTCAAAGGACTGGGTTGTTTCTAACAGTATCTATCAGGAGAGACCGATGGTATCTTACCAAAGTCTAGAGCAGCTAAATTGACTTTACAAAGAGCAGACATGAGCTTCAAGAACCCTCTATGTCCTTTTACTTGGTTTTCTCGTTTGCTGCCTCCTTAACTAAATATAAACTCTTTGAAGACAAGAACAATGTTTTCTACCTCTTACATATATAGCGCATGATGTTTCGTATTCTGGAAAAAAAAAAAAAGGCATTCCATATCAGTGAGAATTTACATAGTGCAATTCAAGTCACTCATAAAAATTCTCTAACCTAAACATAGGCATTCGACTCCCACTAAACACAATAAAAATAATTGAAGCCTCAATAGAGAGAATTTCTAAACCTTCTATACTATTACTGAATCACAATTTAATTTGTGATGTCCCAAAAACAATTTTTGGTTTTGCACATCCCTAGCACAGTGTATTCAAAAATGCCAGATACCACCAAATCTGATTAAATAAACCAACCCATAACAAAACCTTAGGCAAGCTTCTATTAAAAGAAAGACAATATTACTATCTTTCAAAAATATAATCAATATCTCTTTACAAACCAGCTGACAAAGGCAGGTTCATTTTTTAAATGACTCTGCAAGTGGGCTAGTAAATAATGAATTATAATGCCGATTTTCTCTACTTCTTTCCAAGAATGTATAGTTTCTGTAAATGCCAAACTATGGAACCTCTTACTTACACACACACACGCGCACCTATCAAACAAGCTTATATTTCCCTTGATGACCACCACCTATCCCCTCACCCTTACCTGGTCAAATCAGATATACATTGAAGCCTAATAAATTTAAGTAAAGCAGTTATGAGCAACGCGAGAATTAAAAAATTTAAATTACTACATAAGCATTAGGACAAATTAACAACCCTCTATTTGTATTTTATTACTGTAAATCATCTAACATTGGTTTAGTTTTTTTATACACCTAGTATTTCAGTTTGCAGTATTCTCATTTTGGTATCCCCTATCATACCTGGGAGTGGATAGTTGCAATGAATGAAAGAACATGAACAGGCCTGGCACCTTTGTTTCTTCGTCTATTAAAATGGAAAATAACAATCATCTCTAACAGGATTATTGGGAGTATTAAATGAGGTAGGATTTGTAAATTGCCTAGTAAATGCATATAAAATAGATCCTCAATAAGTGTTAGTTCTCTTGCTTTTTTTGTTTTATTGGAAACAGAAGGAACTGAGCAGGTAATTGTCCAAGGCCACTAGCTAGTGCTAATACACAGGCTAAAACTCTGACTTGGAGTCTCATGTTCTTTCCAAACCACCACACAGCCTGAAAATAGCAGAACCCAACACCTCAAGCTCTTCATTGTTAGGCACTCATTACATGTAAAGGGGGAAAAAAAAAAAAACCCAACAATTTGAACACCTATTAGATGCCACAAGCTATATACTAATCTCTTTTTCCATAACTACTCAATAAGGTAGGTACGTTTCTCCCATTTTACAGAGAGAAATTAACTTGTCCAAAGTCACAAGGCTAATAAGTGACAATGTAAGATTAATCCAGAACTGTTTACTCCAGTACTTTTCCTACTTTCCTGCCTCAAAAGCATGCAGGTATTTAGAGATCATTGTCTACCAAAATTAAATTTTAAATGGCCTGGAAATTTGTATAGATCTTTCCAATTTATTATACCTGTAGTGTCACCATCCTTTCTCCTTAAATTTGTTGTTAGGCTAAAACAATTTGTAGTAACTATGGTGACAAATTTACATTTATATGGCATGTTTAGTATTGTAATTTTTTTCATTTTTATTAGATGCAACTACTGAGATTTTTCATATAATGTCTCACATCTTGTTTAGTATTTTCCAGCCTCCTGTGAGGTAGGGATTATTACCATGTTACAGATAAGAAAACAGAAGTATGAAGAGGGTAAGTAACTTGCTGAAGTTATACAACTAGATAGTGTAGGAGTTTACCCTGGATCTGAGAGAAAAATGCATATATTCCTGCATTCATTGATTCATTTAATCACTTGCTTTTGTCAACTTATCCATTAGGGCTGGAAGAAATGTGTGTGTAGGATTCTTTTACCAAAATGTAATAAAAAATAAGGGCTAAAACTTGATAGAACAATAAAAACAGGAAAAAAATTAGAAAGGTTGTCTCAGATCTCTGCCTTCCCCCATGGTTGTCAGGTGATTTCTAATAAATGTTTATAGGACAGACATTTTAAACTATTTCAGAACACAGGGAAAATAAGTAGAGTTTTCAAATTCATTTTTAGAGGGTGGCTTAAATTTGACACAAACACCAGGCAAGAAAAGAAAACTAAAAAGGAAACATGAATATTATGTTTATCTTTTCTGACTATAGAAGCAAGAGTCTTAATATATAAGAAAAAACAAAGGAATAGGTATAGTATGATCCCATATGCAAAAAAAAAAACCATTGTGAATACACACTTATGTATGGTTGGATATATAAATGCATATTTGTACATATGTAGACATAAATGTAAGATACAGTTTGGAAATATAAACCCCAAACTGTTAATAATGGTTATCTGGGATAGGAGTGGTCCTGGAGTAAAAGAAAGGAAACAAGAAGTAAAGGGAGATTTTCAGTTTTTACTCTTTATACTCATGTATTGTTTGAATTTTTACAATTAACGTATCATGCTTGACATCAATACATCAAATAAATGAAAAGCAGGGCCTATATATTAATTTGCTTTATCTCCTCTACTTGTTATAGTAAAAACTAATTCTTTTATTCATTCATTAGGCATTCATTTATTTAACAAACACTTGGGTTACAACTCCTATGTGTGGGCACTGAGCTTATAATATGCACTAATGTCACTGGCTACTTTTTCTAAACCCAAGATGGAGTAATACTTACTTCCTTCTGAAAGATACAGTGTTGAGTTTTAAGTTCTCACTTTTATCATTTATTATTTTTTACATCATATGCCAGAGATAACAAATTTTTTTTTTCTGGAATTTGAAATGCTTTTATCCTAAAAAAGAGTACCAGATAATTTTTTTTTTTTTTTGCAATCAAAAAAATGTATTTGTATTTATTCATTTACAAAGATTATAGTCCCTGCTATGCGTCAGGCACTGCGCTGGACAATCGACATGCAAAAATAAATAAATAACATATGAACTCTACCTGCCCTCTGAAGAGCTAAGAATTTTGCATACCAACTTTGTCAACAATTAGCCAAGCAAATCTGCAAACACAATTTAACTTCTGTATGCCTCATGAAATGGAAAGAATGCAGGAAGGAGAGTCAGAAGATCTAAGTTTTACATTCAGACCCTGACTCTAACTCTGTAAGGTTAAAAAATGAGCAAATTATTTAACCTCTTGGCACCTTAGCTTCCTAGCAGTAAAATAGGAATAAATTTAGTTTACAAAATTATTTCAAAGACTAAATAAAAAAATTCATGTAAAAACATAAACTTAGAAACTATTATAAATTAAACAGACATTTTTCCAAAGGAGATATACAAATGGCCAATAAGAACATGAAAAGATGCTCAACATTATTAGCCATTCAGAAAACAGAAATGAACCACAATGAGATACCACTTCATACCCATTAGAATGGCTATCATCTAAAAGACAATAAGTTTTGGAGAAAATGGAACCCTCATACTGTGCTGGTGGAAATATAAAATGGTTCAGCAGCTATGGAAAACAGTTTGGTAGATCCTCAAGAAGTTAAATAGCTACCATGTGATCCAGCAATTCCACATTTAAGTATACACCCGAGAGTACTGAAAACATGTCCACACAAAAACTTCAAAAACTTGTAAAAGAGTGTCCATGGCAGCATTACTCATAATAGTCAAAAAGTGGAAATGTGGCATATCCATACAATGGAATATTATCCAGCCATAAAAAGGAATGAAGTATTAATACATGCATAACATGGAAGAATCCTGAAAACATCATGCTAAGTGAAAGACACAAAGGACCACATATTATATGATTCCATTTATGTGAAATGTACAGAAAAGGCAAATCCATTGAGGCAAAAAGCAGATTAGTGGCTGTCATATGCAGGGGCGGGGGAATGGGAATGACAGCTAGTAGGTTTGGGGGTTTCTTTTCAGGATAATGAAAATGTTCTTGAATTAGAGATAATGTTTTCCCTACCTTGTGAATTTGCTAAAACTGAGGAATCGTACACCTTAAAAGAGTGGGTTCTATAGTATATGAATTGTATCTCAACACAAGAACACTATAATAGAAATTTAAGTTTCTGTGACTTTTTATTAGTAAATATCCTATTTTTCTCAAGAAGTTGTTCCCGTTGCTTATAACGGCTTTGAACTCTTTGAAGTTAGATGCTACACAGATGAATGGTATTCTGAATGAAGTCAAACTACTAATTATGCCAGAGAAAGTTTCTACAGAATATATTAATTTGTATAATTTTACTTCTTCTTCTTCAAAAAAAAGTCCTTATTAATATCAAGTGTGTTTTTAGGGAGTAGAAAGAGCTTCAAGGAATCTTATAGAATACATGAAAAAATAGGTCAAAATGTAATATTTTCTACTTTTTAAATTAGTAGACATTCGGTTTTCACATATGCCTGTCAAACAACTAAAACCCAAGCAGATGAATTTTGCAATCTCTACTACTTTACATGTTCTGCATTCTGCTGTTCTGCTGTCAGACTCTTAGGTCCATCACCAGGTTCTAATCTCATCCATCAATGATTCCTTCCATTTATTATTCATGAGGGTTAAAATGCTAGGTAAACTCCTTAAATGCAATCAATTCATTCCCTAATGTGGGAGAATTTACAGAGTAAACCCAATTTTTAAGGTTCTATTTAATCTAGATTATCTGAATATACAGCAAAATGATTTTCTGGAATTTGGGATACAAAAACAATCTATAGAGCTGTATAATGCTAAATCCTTAGGGAATGTTTTCACATATTTGGTCATGGGATAAAGATAGTCACCAACTTTTGTCCACACAAAGTATTATGTATAAAAGCTTCCTGGTTCTAGAACAAAGAAGTATTTTATTGCTCAAAGCAAAATGAAGATATTTTCCTTCTATTTAGTATTGTTATACTAAAATAGAAACCAGCTAGGTAAGAGCATGACCCAAAGTATGTAAACAAAGATAAACTGTTCTTTATTATGTATTCTTCCTTGTGGTGGAGAAAAAAAGTTTCTCACACTTAAGGAAAAAAGGTTTATCAAGCCAAAGAAAACCATATGGATTAATATTTTCCAATAAAGGGGTATTTTGAGTGGCAATTTTAATTTGAATGTTTGCCAACCTTTGCTAGGATGCATAGTGGGTATACTTGGCACAGACAAAATGTGAAGAAATGGGTGACCTGTCAAACTGCTGCTATCAAGTTACTCCCTTAACAGCACTTCCAACTTCTCCGGGGATGTCTGCGTTGAGAGAAAGATGTCAAAGCACCATGAGAAGCAGGGGAGCTGTCACAACAGCACCAAGTCCAAATCGTGTATCCAAGGGTGAAATCCCACCTGCACCCTCAAGAGCCGACCAATCTGCGGCTCTTTTCTAATATGAGTCTACCTAACATATAAAATATAAATATATAACCAGAGATCCTAGCCAACCCTCTCTCCATTCTCTTTGTGACTCCTCTAAAGGCTGGAGGGATGTTAACATGCTGCAGGCCCGCGGAAGCCAAGCCCCACTCTGCGAGGGAGTGTCCAGGAGCCTTCGCGCAGCCCAGGGGCCTCGGGCCAGCGGCCCCCACCCACTGCGCAGGACTGGTCACCGGCCACACACAAAGGAGCCAGCCGCGGGCGCTGGAAGCGGGCACTCGCCCGGGAGCCGGGAGCCACATCTGGTCCCCGCACGCCTCGGGAGGGCGAGACCCGCCGGAAAATAAGGATTAATGCCTAAACCTGTTGCACAATTCGGGACCCTTTC
>NW_011888783.1:11952248-11965404 GCF_000151845.1 Pteropus vampyrus | reverse complement strand
AGTCAGGAAGCATAGGCTTAAGGAAGGGCCCATCTACTTTAAACCTTGGCATTTGTTTTCTGTTCTCGTCTTGAATTATTTAGGTTTGAGTATATGGTCTTCAATTTTTCAAAATTCTGTCACCCTCACTTTGTTGGGATTCCTTTGCCCAAAGTACCCACTGCGAGAAAATCCCTGAGATGGGATTCCCCAAGTCTGTGTTGTGGCTAGAGGATGAACACAGATCGAGGGGAATGGGTTATAGTGAGGAAGGGCTGGAGTTAGGTCATTTTATTTTCTTGGAGGATGCTTCCGTTGGACAGTCCAAAATTTATCCACAAATGGCCCTCTGACAATGCCTACTTCCATATCCACCAGTCCTAGTTATTTTTCTCCAAATGTACTGACTTTAGGTCTTCATTCTTCTAGTTTTATTGCCGAATCATTTTTATGTTATTTCCCAAATTTAGTCCAAAAGAGTCATCAGCTAATGCACATAAACAAGGCAGCGATGAGGTCCCAATTTGAGGCCTTCCTATTACTCACTCTGCTACTCACTTTAGTATCAGCTAATTCCATTGATAAAATCTTGCCATCCCAACAACTAAGCAAGCAACTGAAGTCCTCTCTTGACTTAAAATCCTACGGATGAATTCTTCCTCTTAATTCTGTGACTACTTCCACTACTTCAAACTTTTTTGCCACTCTTTAGGTCAAGCCTTTCTAATCTCACTATTGCTTCTAATATGACTACCAGAGAATGCTTCAAAAACACAGAACCTCCCTCTTTAAAATACCTCAGAGGTTCTCCACCTGGACAATCAGGATCAAATTAGTTACCATGATATACAAGGCCATTTATGATCTGATCCCTAGACCTCTTCAGCTCTGGGTCCAACTCCCACCACATGTTAGGCACAGATTAACAGGCTCTGTCTCTGTGCCTTTATGTATCTTTCCCCATCTGAAATCCACCCCTCATTTAACCAGGTGATCTCCTACTATCCTTCAAGATAATAAAGACGATGCATCATTTGCTCTTTGGAATCTTCCCTAGCATCTCCTCCTTTCACCACACCCATATCTTCACCTTACACACTTACGCTGACTTAACTGCTCTTTCCTTTCTATTTTCATAGAACCTTTTATCTATTCTCTATGATAATCCTTCCACTTTCCTTTTTCTCATTGCTTTGCTTGATGGTCTTTCCTTACTAGACCGTGAGTCCTTAAAAAGATGGAGATTCTTGTCTTCATTTTTGGCTCCCAGACAGAGCACACTGCTCAGCACTAAGAAGGTTATCTTTAAATATTTGTCGAAGTATTGATGCACTGCAAGAAATAGATTTGGAGCATCTATTCAGCAAGAGGGAAATACAGTACAATCCATGGGCCCTGCCTTCCCTAACCTTCCACAATATTCTGTTCTCCTTTACTAGGTGACATTCTCTGCTTGTCATTTTAAACCCTCTCCTACTACCACTCACATTCTTTGTTTGTTTTAATAAAGCAAGAGCATGCCAAATAGTTATAGTAATTCAGAAAACATCCCTGCCCTTCCTCTTTCCACACCCTCTAGTTCCACACTGTATTACCCAGTTATCAGATAAGGGTAACTGCTCCAACAAAAAAAAACAGACTGTAAATCATAGTTTGGTTGCTCAATTTTCCAATAACTATGGAACGAAAATGGTTCAATCATTTAAATTCACTAGGCTTCATTTTTGGTGTTCCTTTGGCTCTATGAGTAGCATATATTTTTAATATTTTGTTAATAAGGTAAGCATATCTTTATATATGTATAAATTGAGGGGACAACCAGATCCTGGCAAAATAGCTGTCCAGCATATGCTTGAACTGTGAGTGATAGGGAACCACTCACTACCTCACAATGGTATTCATCATTGAACAGTCCTGCTAGTCTGTACATTGAACTAAAATGTATCTCCCCTTAAATTTGGTAGGTAACTATGGTATTGTTAGAAACACCACTGGATTTAAACTCCACAGTGGTGTGGTCTATAACTTCCTGGCTGTATGACCTTGGACTGTTTATAAAACAGCTCCAAGTATGACTTTGTCAGCTCTAAAATAGGAAAATAATAATAATAACATGACCTTAAATCATCATTATAAATATGAATAGAATGTGTATTAAAATGCCCAGCAAATCTCAATCTAGTACTAATTCTCCTTCCATAAGTAGGCTTTTAAACGTTTGAAGTCAGCAACCATAACATGTGCCTTCTCAAACTGCACTTCACTCACATGTCCCATCTGTCGCCTCCAAGCATTCTCATCTAACCATACCCTAGTGCCTCTTCAAATGTGACATGTGGAACTGACTCCAATATTCCAGGTATAAAGAAAGGAGTAGAGAAGTACAATTTTCTGCATTCCTAGGATGATAATTTCAAAATTCAGTTTGATAGCACATTAATGTTTTTCTATCAGCCCACATTGTTCATAAACATCATGTTTTTGCCTAAAAAACAAACAAAAATACCCCCAAATCTTTTTTAAGATATATATATAACAGCTATATTTATATATTTATATATTTTATATATATAAATATAGGGTTTTATATATATAAAATCCTACTTCCTTCAACCTGTATTTGTATAGTTTGGTTTTGGAGACTGACTGCAAATCTTTGCATTTACTCTTCTTAAATAGCATTTTGGAAGTTATGTACCAGGAGCCCCTGCCAAATAGAAATCAGTAAAATGAGAATAACATTTAAAAAACATTCAGGGTGGGAGAAAGAATCCCAAAGGTAATTAAAGCAACACGTTCCTAAATTCCTAGTTTCTCTCCTACAACTTTCCTTAGGCTTTTAATTAAATGTCATGTTTAAATGTCATCTAAAATTATATAACTTCTCACATTCATCTTGTTTTATTTTTATAATAAGTTAATATTGAAAACACCTTATACATGTATGTGTTTCCCATACATTCTTCTCTAAAATTCTGAAGAACTTGCTGAGCTAAGACAGACAGGTATTGTAATGCTGTTTTCCTGAAGCTCTGCAGGGTTAGGTAATTTACTGAACACTCACTCTGTACCTTTAAAATTGGCTTTTCGGAGAAACTACTTACCCATAGCCCCTTCTGAAGAGGTGGCCCAGGCAGTACTCTTCTGTGCTGTATAATCTCAGAATCACTTCTGATTACCTCTGATAGGGCACCTGACCTATAAACATCCAAGTTATGTCCATTCAAAAATGACCTGGGGAAAAAACTTAGTCCAAAAAAGTTGGTCCAATCAGACAATTAATTGGGGAAGCTGAATCTAAAAGGAGGCACAGAAGGAAGCGGCCATTGGCAAGAAGGGCCTTGACAGATCACCAATGAGCAAATGTTGATATCAGCCAATGACTAAGCAGAAAAACGTCCATTCACACATTCATTCACTCATTCACTCAACAACTATTAAGCATCTTCTCTGGTTTAGGTGCTAGGGATACAGTATGGACAAAATATGCAAATATTCTGCCTCGTGGGTCTTGTACTTTGGTGGATAGGACAGGCAATAAATAATAAGTAAATCGAATAGTATATTAGAAAGTGACAAGTATTGGATAAATATAATGCAGGGAAGGGGACTAGAAAGTGCCAGGGGGTGGAGTATGATTTATAATAATAGGAACACACAGGCCTCACTACAAAGGTGACATTTGAGGCTTGAAAGAGATGAGGCAATGAATTTGTGGTCAAGAAAGACACATATAGTAGAAACTGAGGAAGCCAACTAATAATGGGCTAGTCACGAAACAGACAGTAAGAAAATAGCAAAACCAGGCAACGCTTAGAGCAGGGCATTCAGAATATAGCTGAGAGATTCTTAAAAACAGTGATCCAGGCACTTCCCCAGATATATTAGACAAGAATCTTTGCCGATAAGGCCTTAACATTTGTATTTTTAAAACACTCCTCAGGTGATTGGTATGTTCCAGCAGGATGAGAATCGGTGCTCTAAAGAAAAGATCCACAGCTCCTACTGATGATGGCTCAGGTTCTGAACACTCTTCGAATTCTCTGTTCCACAAAGCCAAACTCAATTTGCATTCCTCTCCTAGGACACTTGATTGTTCAACTTTTCTGTTATTCCTGGGAAGCCTGATAGCACAGCTGAGATTTCAGTTTTTCTAATTTGCATATGTATTCTTTACACACCAAAGGAACAGGAAACACCCTATTCCCTGAGGTCACATGTTTAAGTTTCTGTATCTTGCAACCAAAATTGCCTAACATACCACACTCACAAAGCTATGAAATGGCGGTTCCAAAACTGTAGCACCAGGCTAGTGTTCTTCATTTTTACCTTAAGAAGCAAAACAAAAATGGAAATTTGCAGTTATTTCTTTAACATTTCAAAATCAATTTCTGAAAGATTGCCAAAGTATTGTACTTTAAAATCTAAATGTGTATAGCATTTATTTTAGCAATGTACATTTAATACATTATTGATTTTTTTAAGAAAAATACTTAATTTTATTTACTTTCAGTACTCAGTTTATCAGTTTTTTTATTTTACATTTTAATTCCAAGCTCGAAAATTTTCTCTTTCACTGAAGTGGTTAAAAAGATCTGGTATTTTTTAAAAATATACTTTCATGGTTCTGAAATTACATAAATAACAGTTTTAAGGGTTTTTGTTTGTTTTGCAGTTTTCGTTGTTGTTTGGGTTTTGGGTTTTATTTTGTTACTGTTGCTTTTTGTCACCTATTAGTTCAACATCTAGGCCAATGTATTTGGAGTCCTTTAGATAACAGAACTTTTCCAAAGCCAACATTGTTTGCATTCACATGTGTCAGGTAATTTGGATTTTTGATTTTTTTGTTTGTTTATTTTTCCCAATCACACTTTCACAAAATGTTTTTGGTAAACAGACCAAAGGAAAGAGTGAAAAATCAGTGTTTGATTTTTTTTTTTTTTTTTTAAAATCAGCAAAACTTTTCCCTTACAAAACTAACTTTTTTTTTATAGTTGCGAATCATTGGATTTTAATACTGGAACACACCCTGTCTATTCCAACATCCTTATTTCCCTGTGACCCAGAGAAGTTAAGCAACATAACCCACTCTAGAGGGTGTTTTTGTTTAGTTTACAAAACATCGAAGACCAGAATCCAGGTCTCTTGATATAAGCTGAAAGTATTTGAATATTTGCAGTATCATCTGTATGTGTATAAATAGATATGGTACAAAATTTAGGCATAGCACAAACTTATCTTTTAAACATCAATAGTGCTTAAAATTATTCTGGATAATAGAAAAGTAAGTAAAATTTCAGACTAAGGAAAGAGCCGTAACTTCAGCAATCAATTTACTGTCACCCTTAATTAATATAAGCTTTGTAATAAAGAGCAGTAAAGTAGGTCAAGTTAAAGCAAATTATTCAGGCAAATTATTTTAAATGCTCTGGCAATAAACAATACATTACATAATAGAGTACGGTAAACTGGCTAGGCCAATTTTTATTCCAGTAAGTACTATTAAATGATGATACAGTATATGCTCAAATAGACGATTCTGAGTCAGAACTATTTGGTTGCAAATATCAAAGCCAATCTGAACTGGATTGGGGTAAATGGATGATGGGCTTTTTGGAACAATGCTGTGAATTTTCTGCAATAATACTGAAGTAGTTGAAGCGCATTGAAGGAAGAACTGCATTTCTGGGGACCTCAGAAACCCAAGTAATGTCAACATCTTTCTCAGTCCCTTCTTGCAAACCTGTTCCTTTCTGATTCATCTTCAGTCTGTCCAACAGCAGCAAACCAGTGTGTTTCACTACAAGGGGAGCCATAGATAACCGTGAGTATACACACACCAGTTTATGGATAGCTCATGTAGAAAAATATTAGGAGTGGCTGACATGTTGGGATACATGAAAGTTCAAATACTGAGGCCAGTAGAACAAGACTGGCCTGGGGTGGGGTGGGGGACAGTGGAGAGTTGAATATCATAACTAGAAGCTTCTATCATGAGACTTTTCCTCCAAAAGAGTTAGGGAATTACCAGGGAAAAGGGAGAAAGGAGCACTAGGTCAACAAAAACAATAGATACTCACTGAAAAGTATGTGCAAGATATGTTTAGAGAACTAAACCTCATACTAGAAAGGCAATTTTTGTGAAATATTTTATCTCCTCAAATATTAAAATTCTAATCTAAATTATTTCTAGTCTCATAATTCTATATTAAAAATCTATACTCAAGTACCTTTTTCTCTGATTTATTAGTGCTCCTTTAAAACCCTAGCCTAGAAAAATATTTAAATTTATTCATGGTTATTGTAGAAAATACAATTTTGCTTGATCAGAGCATTTTTACTTATTACTTGTGTTTTAGGTTTAAAGATTATTAATCTAAAAATATTTTATTCATAGTTGAAGAGGTAAAAGCACTTAACTGTCACATTCAACCTGTATAATGAAATATTCAGGTCTCATTTTAAAAGTATTAGTTAATTTACAGAGAAAATTCTTTAGTTTCGGTTGTATGGTATTTCGATATGGGGCTAGGTCCTAGTTATTAGTGAGGCAGAAAAGAATGTTAAAAACAAGCTTGGTCCAAGTCACAAGGTTTACTTTTGTTTTTCCAATGTGTTCCAGTCATAGCCTGAATACAAAGGTCAAGAACATTTGCCTCAGCGATCAAGCAATGTGTTCTCTAGACTCAAAGTCTGAGGCCAAAGACTAAAGTGTTCCCACCTAGCTCCAATTCTCTTGTGGTCAGAAATGGTTCTCTTGTTTATCTGCATTTAAAAACAAAAACAAACAAAACAAAACAAAACAAAAAACCTGTGTTGAACGAAATAGGAACAAGCCACATTTAAAAATGACCTACACCCATTGCCAGGCTCCTTCCACTCTCTCACTTGCTCCAGCTGCTTGGAGAGGTGTATGAAGCTCAGCTGTGACTTCAGCAGCAGAACTGCAGCTCAGGGGAATTCACAGTGCGTGAAGTTGAGGAAGCAGTAGTCACACAAAAGCAAAGAATTGATTTGGTTGTGGGATAAAGTGAAAAAAGGAAAGAATTGCCTTTTGTATCAGTCTAACTTTTCCCATCCTTCTGAATAAAACATTATTATGTAACAAAGAGCCTTTAAACAATTTCTTTCTTTTTTACATTGGAGATTTGACAAATACAGATTGTGTCATCCTGGGTTATAGCCACTTCTCAGGGTGTGGAGTAACTTGATTCCGGCCCTGTGGATCAGTGTACTCAAAACATGTGACACAAGCTAGGTTCATGCCTCACTGATATTATCTATATTTAGGGAAAGAAAGGAATGAATAGGCTGTTTCTCTTTGGAGACTTGAAGGAAGAGAACCATGGAGTGGGCCCTGGTTGACCATTTTATTCTAAAATCTTAAGTTTTATATAAAAATCATGTAAATAAACCAAAGTATATATTCTATCACCATTCCTAAAGATGAGAAAAATTATAGTCTAGACTTCCCCCATTTAAAGGATGGCAGCAAATTTGAGACAAGAGCTGTCACTGCTGCTCAGCTTACCCTCCTAAGAAACAATCCTGAAAGTTGTGGCTGTACAGAAATTGTGCCTAGATCTTTCCCAGAGTCAGTATCTTACTCTAGAACAGTGTTCAGAGATTCTGTGTTCCTGGTTGTATTCGGGTAGTGTGTCATTTTAATGCTATATGACCAATTTTTAAGCATTTTACTTGGAAAAAAGGTAAGAGTGAACAGAAACATGGGAAAAGATGTTAAATGATTTAATTTGCTCATGCAACCAATGATGTAGTGCCAGCACTGTGTTAGAAACCTGGAGATGATCAGGACATTATGAGTTTGCTCTCAATCTAATTGGGAGACAGGAACCCAACCACACACTCAATGCAATATGGTACATATTAGCGTTGTCATTAAATGCTACACAAAATGCTACTGAGACCCAGAGAAGAGTCACTGACATGTCTAGTGAAGGCATCATGGAGGCTTCATCACTTGAACTGAGTCTAGAAGAAAGAGTCAGCATTGCATAGGCTAGGAAAAGGGAGAAAAAGAAAAAAAAGAATGTATACAGTGGCCGAGAGGCACTAAAGAACACACTATTTGGAGAAGAATTTTGAGTATTCTTGCTGTGGGTACGTCAGCATAGAGGGGACCATTTAAGGGAAGATCAAAAGGAGAAGTACCTGTGAGCCAAGGGTGGAAAAATTCAATAGCCTGCAGAGGCAAGACAGGTAAGGTATATGATTGAAATCTTGAAACTGAGTAGGCCTAAGTGCAAATGCATTCACTGTGAGTGCCTGAGCCAATGGCTCACCTGAGGACACAAAACTTTAAAAATATTGCACCAAATTATACTTATATCCCAAATATGAGAGACTGCTTCTTTCCTCATACCCTTGCAAAGAATGGGTATTCCCAGTAATATTTCTCATTCATTAAACAAATATACTATACTCATGGAACTCACATTCTAGTAAAGGAGACAGACAAGGAAATGAAATGTTAAGTTGTCAGATAATGCTATGGAGAAAATAAAAGAGGGGCAACTAATTAGAGAATGGGAAATTGGTTGGATTTTAGATAGAATATCAAGAAGGCCTCACCAAAAAGGTAACTACCGAACAAAGACTGGGAGATATGAAAGACGAAGCTATGCAGACATCTGTGGGAAGAGCATTTTCAGCAGAGGAAGCAATAAAGCAGAGGCCCTGAGGTGAGATCATACCTGCCTGGGCTGGGAGGTTAAGGAGAAGGAGAGGACTGGGAAAGAGATTGTGTAGGATCTTTTAGGGAATTGTGAAGACTGAGGCTTTTGCTCTGAGCAAATTGAAAAATTAAAAAAGCTTCAAATATTTTTAGCAGAGAAGTGATAGGTGGGGTTTTTAATTTTGAAGATTGACTGTGGCTTCTGTGTGCAAAACTGAATGTCTGGGGGCAGCGGGTGGGGCGGGTAGAGGTAGAGGTAGAGGTAGAGGCTAAGAAGCCCAGAGACCAGATGGAAGGTGAGAGCTGCTACTCAGAACAGACAAGATGGTGGCTTGGCCCAGTGTGGTTGGTAGGAAGTTGTTAGATTCTGGTTGTATATCAAAGATAGAGCACCAGGATTTCCTGACAGATTAGGCGTGGAGTGTCAAGAAAAGAAGAGGATGCAGAGTTAACTCTGAGGTTTTGGGTTTGAGCTATTACAGCAACAATATTCCATTTACTATGGGGGAAATTGTAGGGAGAAGCAGTTTGGCCTGGTGGGGAGTGGTGCTGGATGGGAAGGGAAAGGAGAGGGGCTTAATTTTGTTTTGGAAATGTTAACTTCAAAATACTTACCAGACAATAAGCATAAATTTAGAAAAAGCAGCTGGACACATGCGTCTGGAGTCAAAGGCAGAAGTCTGGACTAGAAATTTATATTAGAAATTTGTTGGTGTACCAGTGTATAGTTTATGTTTAAATTATAAGACTTAATGAGAGAGCAAGTACAGAGAAGAGCTCTAAAGACTTAGCTCTGGAGCACTCCACCATTTAGAGACTGGGGAGATGATGAGGAATCAACCAAAGAGACTTAGAAGGAATAGCCATTGATGTTGGAGAAAAAACAGGTTTCAAAGAAGATGCTGGTTTCCAGCACCCAGAGAAGAAGGCTAGGGATGAGATGGAGAACTAATGGAGAACAGCTCTCTCGTGAAGCTGGAGACCTGAAAAGAGCCAAAGTGGTCCCAAGTCACTGATAGGGTGTGTGACTACACACAGTAGTGGAGTTTTGGAGAAACATATCCTCAATTTAAGTCTTCGAGGTTCCTACAGATTAATAACAAAATATGAGTTCATAATCCATGCATACAAAAAATATATAAACAAGCAAATTCATTAGAGTATCTGGAACAGTGAACACCGGATTCAGTCACCCAGGGGTATCAAATGTTGGAGTTATCAGACAAGAATATGAAAAATACTATTATGAAATCTTTAAAGAAATAAAATATGAAATAAAAGATAAATAAGCAATAAGTACTTCTTCTATAAGACCAGTAATATTTGAAAATAAACCAAATAAAGCTTTCAAAAATAAAAAATAGAATCGTTAAGTAAAAAAATCTCTGTTGGTTAAAACACATATTAGGCAGAGCTGAATAAAAATATTGGTAAATAAGAAGCCAGATCTGAGAAATTATACAGAATGCACTACAGAAGATGAGTATACGGCAAATATGAAAGGTTAACAGATATGGAAATAGTCAATATGAGATTGCTAGGAAGAGAGAAAGAGAAAGACCATTTGCTCCACATACCTAATACCATGTAGGTGAGCAGAAGACAAAACCCATAGGGTTCATACACACTGCCCCTGAGCATGACTGGGTGCCACCAAATCTTAGATTGATCTGATTAGTATTTCCTCCTTTGAGAGAAGTTAGGGAGAGGGTTGGGAAAATAGCAGAGCCAATAAAAGTTCCTCATCCTATGATTACCAATAATAAGTGTGATGTAGAAACAGTGGCTCCACTTATAATGTGCATGTTTTAAGACGGGAATAAAATCTTCTGGTGAAACAAATCTTGCCATGTGACATCAGAATTGTCCTGTGGGCAGTTTCTTCTCCTGTGCCTACAAATATACTTAGGTTTCTACTTAATTATAAAACCTCAAATTCAAAGAATTTTTTCAAGCTATTGTCTTTCTTTCTCCTTCCATTCAGTGAGAAATTTCTTAGAGAAAAATATCTAGATTTGAAATGGTTATTTGTGCACCATTCATTCACTACTTGCTGCCTTCCTAGTTAATCTTCTGAAAGAGTTCTTTCAAAGTTAAGGATGACTACTTACCATGTCAATGAATTGTCATTCTCTTCCCTCTTTATAGTACTTGATACTGTAAATCACTCATTCCCTTCTTCTTTTAATCAAGAAACATGCATCAATATTTTAGTAGATAAAAAGATAAGACAAAATGATTTACAATCTACTTATCAAATAAGACATGTGCACAACTAAGTGAAATAAAGCATTGAAAAAAAAATAGAACCAAAAATAAGGGAGTGATCACTTTTATCTAGAGAAGTCAGGAGAAGCTTTACACTTGAGTTTTCTTGAAGAGTATGTATTGACCAGGAGATGAGCACAGATTATGCCATCATTCCAGGTAAAGAAAGCACATGAGCAAAGGTACAGAGGCATAAAGCATCCAGGCATACTGAGAGTACTACAGATATCTCAGTATGCCTTGGAACATATGAAGCAAGATGTGCATTAACACCAGAATGAAAGGCAATGAACCCATTCAAAAGAGTTTGGACTTCATCTTATAGGCACCCAAGGAAGTATTAAAAAATATCCTTCTCCTTTTTTCTCCTTCTTCTTACTATATTTCTAATTTAGAAATAACATCCTTGCAGGAAAATGGAGGCTGAATTGGAAGTCTATTCAGATGGAGGAAGAAGACCTTTAAGGAAACTTTTAAGTTTTGAGTGAGAGAGGGGAAGGATCTGAACTAAGAAGGGGATAGACAGTTATGACAGCTGGTGAGCAGAGTGAATGAGGGTCCCATTAAGAGAGAGGATCAGGTTTGGGGAAGTTGTTCTCACAAAAGGGGAGTATGGGCTGGGTGGTCATCCCAAATGTGTCTGCTCCAATTGATAATCAAGTATTCCTTTTTTGGTCCTCTTCCTTTTGTTGTTTTTATAATATTTATCACTTTTCTCATTATAAAACATATACTTTTTCAAGGCAGATAATTTGAAACATCTTTGAAAGTAATTTAAAAAAAAGAAAAAACCATCAGTGATCTGGCAGTACAGATATTAAAGAACATTTTAAAGTGTGAGCTATGCATATATGTACAGTTTTAGGAAATTGTTTCATATCCAATACAGGATGTTATATTCTGCTTTTTAACATTTAATCACATACCATGAGTACTGTTATTCATAATGAGATAATTTTTTAATGTATAATTTTAATGACTGTATAGTGTTTTATCGTATGCATGAACTATACTTTATTTAGCCGTTGATGAAAACTGAGATGGACTTCTGTTTTGCTATCAGATATAATATTGTGATGAACATCCTCACATATAACATTAGATCGCTCTGATTATTTCCTGGGTAGAAATTCCTGGAAGTGGAAATTACAGTGTCAAATTTATGAACAATTATAAAGTCTCTTGATACATATTGACAAACTGCTTTCCAAACACACTTTCTCAATTGATAGTCCCATTAGCACTGAGAATAGCATTAAAATGTTTTTATTTTCTAAGTACACAGGCAAAAATTTCTTTTAATTTGTATTTTCTGAATTACAAATTAATACATTTATTGGAAATTTGTATTTTCTTGTTTTGTGAATTATCCCTACTTGTTCTTTGATCATTTGTCCATTTGAATGTTTTTTTAAACTTGTATTCTTTCTTTATATATTAAGTATGTTGATCTTTTTTTTCTGCCATGCCTATTGACATACAAGGTTTTACAATTATTTTATAGCTAAATATATTTATTTTTCTTTGGAAAACTTGACTTCCTTATTAAACATTTCTTTTTCAATGTCTGTGATGCTGTTTTATCTTATTTCCTATTTCTCAGTTGCTCTGTTATCTAGCTGACACTTCCTCCTTCAAATAGAGACATTTGTCATGGATCTCAGCTTTTTTATGTTAAAGTTCTTAACATTCAGAGACCTTATCAATTCCAAATGCTTCAATGCCTTTAAATACCGACCTTTTTAATCAAAAAAATATTTTTTTTCTGAGTAATATATTTACATAGTATCAAATTCAAAATCACAAATAATTTACAGTGAAAAATAAGGCTCTTTCTCCAGACCCGCAGGGAGCCATCCAGTTTCTTGCCTAGAAGTAATTACTACTGTAGTCTCTTCCAGAGCCTTCTAAGAATATTCTATGCGTTTACAAATATATGACTTCATATATACATAAATAATACAATATAAATAATAAATATAAATTATATATAATAATCCCACACAAATATTAGCATGCTGTGTACACTATTTTACATATTACTTTTTCACTTTAATAATAGATTTTGGGGATCTTTTTCTACCAGCACACATGAGACAGAATTGTATTTCATTATTTGAATATATAACCTTTTAAAACAGTCTTCTAGTGCTTAACATTTAGCTTGCTTCAAGTCTAAACATCATTTTGCAGTTATAGGATAAATATTTAGGA
>NW_011888783.1:11938710-11952198 GCF_000151845.1 Pteropus vampyrus | reverse complement strand
CTACTGTAGTCTCTTCCAGAGCCTTCTAAGAATATTCTATGCATTTACAAATATATGACTTCATATATACATAAATAATACAATATAAATAATAAATATAAATTATATATAATAATCCCACACAAATATTAGCATGCTGTGTACACTATTTTACATATTACTTTTTCACTTTAATAATAGATTTTGGGGATCTTTTTCTACCAGCACACATGAGACAGAATTGTATTTCATTATTTGAATATATAACCTTTTAAAACAGTCTTCTAGTGCTTAACATTTAGCTTGCTTCAAGTCTAAACATCATTTTGCAGTTATAGGATAAATATTTAGGATTAGAATTGCTAGGTCAAAGAGTATATGCATTAGTCATTTTGGATGATTTTTGTGAAATTGCCTTTTATTGAAGTTTTCCCAATTTACAGCCCTTCCAGCAATACTTGATATAAAATGCATGTTATAATTTTTTGGCTTTTGCCAGTCTGATTAGTGAAAGATAGTATCTCAGAGTTGCATATAATTGGGTGAGGATTGGCATCTTCTTTACAGGTTTGAGAGTAACCCGTATTCTCTTTTTAGTATATTATTTTTTCATATACATTGTTCCCCCCACTCCTATATTGCATTGAATAGTTTGTCTTTGTTCTTATTCATTTATAGGAGTTTACTTCTGATATATGTTATATAAATTATTTCTTACTTTTTGCTTTACATAATAGGGTTTTGTTGTGTTTTGTTTCCTATAGAATTTATATGATTATTATGTACACAAACTTATTAATCATTTTTTTATGGTTTCCGAGTTTTGTTTTATACTTGGAAAGTCCTTCCCATGATGATATTATTTAAAACAAAATTTTCTCATATTTTATTTTTGTAATTTTATGCATTTATTTTTATGTCTAGAGCTTTGATCTATCTGGAATTCATTTGCATGCAAAGTATGAGGTAGGAATTCAAATTTTTTTTTCCTAATTGCTATCCATACACTGCGACACCATTTATTGAATGATTTTACTTTTCTCCTCAATTTGAAGTGCCATTTTTATCACCTCTTGTGTTTTGTGGTCTATTTCTAGACATTCAATTTTGTTTTATTGATGAAAAATCTCCAGCTTATTTTAATTACTGTAGTTTTATATTATGCAGTAGGAAGTCCCTTCTCATTTCTCTTCTTTTCTGAAATTTTCCAGGCTATTCTTGCTTATATGTTTTTACTTATGAATTTAAAATCAGCTTGTCTAGTTCTAAATTTTAAAAATTCTTATTGTTACATTGATTTGAATCAGGTTAAATTTACAGATTAATTTAGAAAGAACTGACATCTTTATGTTGCTGAGTCTTCTAATTCATTAATATTTATTTTTGATTTGTGTCCAGTAGTTGTGTCCTTCAGTGATGCACATTTATTTTAAAGTTTATTCTTATATATTTTATCTTTTTGTTGTTATTATAACATCTATAACTTCTATACAAATTACTTTCAAATTGATATCTCCATCATTTTGTATTTTAGAAGCACGACACATACAGGTCCAGCTATTTTTTTAGATAGTTCTACTTGAAAGTTCTGCTATTATTTGAAACTCACCAAGTTCCAAGTTTGACTCAGTAGTCTCCATTAGCCAAAGTACAGTCTGTTCTCCTGAGTTGAACCACTTAGATGTGTGCCCTCTCTCTCTTTTCTTCTCTACTTCTCTTTCTCTCTCTCTCTGTCACATAGACACACATGTATTGAAGGCCAGATACATAATTTTGGGGAACTAGTGCAAAATAAAAATGAAGAGCAAAAAGAGCAGAAAAAAGTGCTATTAAAGGTACTAAAATATAATGCTTTTTCCTTCTTCCATAGTTTCTCTTTCAACTTATCATGGTGGGTATATATATATATATATATATATATACACACACACACACACACACACACACACACACACACACACACATATGTGTGTATATATATGTATACATATATATGTATATATATATATTAATGTCATCCTATGTAAAGAATAATCAAAATTATTAATTAGTAGCATGAACTTTACCATAAGCATACTTAATCATATTATTCTCTAGAAACTTTTAACAATATAGAAAATTCATATATATTTAGAAAAAAATCATGTGTCAGGGAGACTTTTACATTGAAACAGTTTGACAAAGACAACATTTTGAGCTGGGGACAAAAGACCTCTTCAAGAGTATAATAAAGATGGAAGCTGCTACCTACTTAATATTTTTCTAGCCATCCTATTCATTTTTTTCCTAGATAATATGAACTTGGAGTCCACTGCCTAGAAGCAATTCAGTGAAGCTTGAAAGATAAAATGCTGGACATATTAATTATAGCTAATATATGTCCTGGATAACTGGTCATTTAAGTTGGTGTGTGTGACTAGAAAGAGGGAGATAGTTGTTTTTCCATCTGATGTCTCTTCATCTCCCTTATCACTACTTACAAATATTGGTTTCACAGAAAATTAAGGTCCTGAAATATGCTGGAGTAAGCCACTTATTATTAAACATTTTCAATAAAATTGGTCATAGAAAAGTAGGATAAAATCCTTGAGGGCAAAGACTTCCCTTTGCTTGTTGACTTTGATGTACCTACTTTATTTAAAACAAAACTAGAGTCCCAATAACACAATGGAATTCAATGTGTAATTTATCCAGGAACATATGAACTTCTCTACATAAGCCAAAGAGATGGTCCACCCACTCCCCACATTTTGAAACACCAAGGGGAATGCCAACTATTCAGCAGACCTAAAATTTCCAGTTGGGTTATGGCCCAGTTCTTCCATCATATGCAATATTTGCAGTGAAGTTCAGAAAAATAAACAGAAATAGACAACTAAGAAAGTTCTATGTTTTTCTATGCTTAAAAAGAAAGAGAAAAACTATTTCAGGTTTTATTTTCTTTCAAAACACTTCAAAGACCTCACATCTCTCAAAATCACTTTTAAGGCCTATCTTAGCTTGATTCTCTAGACACAGATACTAAAATGGAGAGTTCCATCTGGAAAGTTTATTGGGAGTGCTCTCAGGAAATATATGTGTAAAGAAGTGAAGCAGAAGGAAAAGCTGAATTCAGTTGGTTACAAATGAGGCCTCAGCTAATTTTAAGAGGAGATCTAAGCTCCCTTTAATTTTACCTTGAAAACCCTATTATGAGACAGTCCAAAATGAAACATGAACTAGTTCTGATAGATGAGACAACCAGGTCAGAAAGCTCTCAAACAGTTGCTAATGGCACAACTTGATCAAAGCCAGAAGGACGTCTAGTGGCTGATATGCATAAAGGTGAAAGGAAAGTACGATACTGCACAATCTACAGAACAGGTATGTGGAACATAAGAAGCATGAACTAAGGTAAACAAGTAATGGAATGTCTAAATAATGCAGTGCTTGGTGTTTCATGGACTGAAATGGGACATTTCCTGACAAACAACAGGGAAGTGACTTTAATACTAAAGCAAGACATAGCACAATCGGGGGCTACAATCCAAGATCTGACCAAATGACAATTATCAGACTTCTAGGAAAACCTATTAATATTACCACTATTCAAGTCTATGCATCAACTACAAAGGCTGAAGAAGATGAAATTGAAAGCTTTTATGCAAGTATCCAGAAATTGATCACACACCCAAATAAGACATGCTGATAAAAACAGGTGAGTAGAACACTAAAGTAGAAAATAAAGCAGAATCAAATGTCATTGAAAAATTTGGATGAGGGCTCAAAAATAAAGCAGGAGATTGGCTTGTGGATTTCTGTGAAACCAATAACTTGTCCATCGAAAACACATGCTTCCAACAACCAAGCAGATGACTGTATACATGGACATCACCAGATGGCCAATATCGAAAATAAATAGACTATGTAATTGGAAGCAGGAGATGAGAAAACTGTATTCTCTCTGCCAAAACAAGACCAGGAGCAGATTGTGATACTGACCATGAAATGCTGATATCAAACATTAGAGTGAAGCTGAAAAAGAGCATTAAAAGAATTGTAGTGATAAAATAGAACATAAATAACATTCTTGATGAATTTGAAGTCCACATAAAAAATATATTTGCACTGTTTAACTTAATCAAACAAGAACCAGAAGAACTGTGGACTGAAACTAGAAATATTATTAGAGAAGAATGTGAAAGATGATGCCAGAAGTAAAAGGAAAGAAAACCAAGAAGAATGACAAATGAAACAAAAAATTATTAAAAAGTCAGGCAAGAGATAAAGGTGACAAAACTGAATTAGAATCTTGAATAGTTTTTCAACAACTCTCACATAAAGAGAACTATTACAATCGTCAATGTAAGATGATAGAATAACAAAAAGGAAAAATAAGAGATCTTTACTAGAAGATTGAAGAAATAAATTCAAGCCTAGGTTAAGAATGCTAAATGACCAATAAGGAAGCACATTATCTGACCAGGAGAAAATAAAGAGAAGGTGGAAACAGTATACCGAAAATCTGTACAGAAGAGACAAAAGGATGACACATACCTTTGATGAAAATTCCTATGAAGAAGAACCTCTAATTCTAGAAAGCAAAGTGAAATTTTCCCTGGAAGTTTTGGCAAGAAATAAAGCCCCAGGAATAGAGGGGATAGCAATAGAATTATTTGAAGCCACAGAGACAAAGTCTGTCAAAATCATAACACGAATATGTTAAAAAATATGGAAAATAAAACAATGGCCTACAGTTTGGAAACATTCAATACACATCCCAATCTTCAAGAAAGGAGATGCCAGGGAGTGCAGTAACTGTTGGACCATTGCTTTAATTTCCCAGGCAAGTAAAACAATGTTCAAGGTGATGCAACAAAAGCTTCTACTTATCTGGAGCAAGAAATGCCAGATGTTCAAGATGGATTCAGAAGAGGATCTATCTAATTGTGAACGTTTGTTGGATACTGGAGTGCTCCAAAGAATTTCAGAAGAAGGTTAGTCTGTATTTTATAAAACCTTTCTTTGTCTATGTGAACCATGAAAAACTTTGGATTGCTCTGAAAAACTGTGGGTTGGTCCTCATGAATAACCTGTATTGTGGATGGGAAGCCGCTGTCAGGACAGACTATGGAGACAGGCAAAGATGTCAGACAAGGGTGCATTTTATCTATTTGTTAAATCTTTACGAACAACATATAATACAAAAACTGGGCTAGACTCAGAGGAAGGAGGAGTGAAACTGGTAGAAATATCAGTTACTTAAGATATGCAGATGATATCACTTTACTGGCAGAAAGTAGCAATGATCTGAAATGACCTGTGATGAAAGAAGAAAGTACCAAAGCAGGCCTGCGTTTAAACATCAAGAAGACAAAAATCATGACTACGGAAGAAATACACAACTTTAACTTAGAAAATGAAGACACTGAAATTGTTAAACATTTTGCTCACCTTGGTTCAGTCATCAATTCAAATGGAGACTGCAGCCAAGAAATAAGAGAAGGCTGAGACTTGGAAGGGCAGAAATAGAAGAATTAGGAAAGATTGAGAGCGAAGACATGTCGTTAGAAACGAAGGCTAAGATCATTCACACCCTCGTATTCTCAATTACTATGTATGGATGTGAAAGTTGAACACTAAAGAAAGCTGACAGGAAAGAAATTGATTTATTTGAAATATGATGTTGGAGGAGAGTTCTATGGGTACCCTGGACTGACAAAAAAGACAAAGTAGTGGGCCTTAGAGCAAACTAAGCCCGAAACACCACTGGAGGCAAAATAACAAAACTGAAACTGTTCTAGTTTGGGCACATCAGGAGAAGGCAGGGTTCTTTGGAAAAGACAATAGTATTCGGAAAGATAGAAGGCAGCAGGAAAGAGGAAGACCAAACATAAGATGAGTTGACTCCATAAAAGAAGTCAGACATGAGTCTACAGGAGCTGAGCAGGGCTGTTGAGGACAGGACACTGTGGATATCACTCATTCATAGGGGCACTAGGAGTAGGAGCCGACTCAATGTCACATAGCACACACTAAGCTAGGGTAGACTGAATTGAGAGAAGGAGGCTAGGCCATTTTATTCCCACATTAGCCAGTCAGTCATGGGCTTCTCCCTGATAGGGACACAACCTTGGAGAGGCAACTCTCTGTAGCCAAGGGCAAAGACCACTGAACGACATACCATGAGCCTACTGGCAGCTACCCAGGACGGGTGCATCAACCCTGAGGAGAGGATTGGGGTGGAGTGCCACTACATCCACTACAAGGCCCTACATAATGTGACCTTTTCATATTATTGACTCCTTTCCCTCTTTAGCTGCACTGGTCTCTGTATTAGCTCCAGAAACTGCCAGGCATGCTCCTATCTCAAGGCCTTTATTCTTCCTCTATCTGGAACACTGTTGAAGTGATCGATCATCAGGTTCGCCTGGGCTGGGACTGCCCTGGTTTTAGCACTAGGATGCACCCCAGGAAACCCCTAAGTCCCAGACAGGCTAAGATGATTAGTCATCTATACTTCTTCCTGATAGCCACATGTTTCACTTCCTCACCTCCTTTGCTTAGATGTTATCTTCTCTGACACCCCTTTTAAAATTGTACTCTCTTACCCTCACTCACATATTTCTGATTCCCTTTCCCTGCTTTTATTTTTTTCCCCCGTAGCACTTAATACTTTCTAATATACTATATTAATTATTTTATTTGTTTAGGAATATAAACTCCATGAAGACAGTTTCTGGCACATAGTAGGCACTTGATAAGTATCTGTCAAATGGATGAAATAAATAAGTATTTCTAATATCTTATAGAAAATATATAGCTCCTGGTTTCTATAAAGTATATTCATTTAATGATTAATTAAAATATTTCAGATGATAATCATTTATCATTGCTAATCATTTGGCAATTATGCTGATAAAAGGTCAAATTGATCAAAGAATCATTTCTTTGGTAAGTAAATGGAGAAAGGATTTAAAATTAAATCATTTTACTTGGTGGTTGATGGTAATGACATGCTGCTTTTAAATTACATGAAATAATTTAACAGATTACTTATTTAGAATTTGCAAATTGAAAAAAATAGGCTAGAAAAATGGAGCAGCGTAATTGACTGACAGCATTGCTCACTGTCAAATTAATATGAGGTAGCAGCCATTTCCTAAACACATCTTTGTAAGCAAATGTTTAAACAGGAGTACAGGACAGCTATAAGACTGAAATTTCACCAGCTGTAAAGTCAAAGTATTTGATTTGCTTTACCTTCAGTGATCTGTATTTTTTTTAAAAGAAGGGCAGAGAAAGAGAACTGGTATTATTTGGAGAAAGAAATACTTATTTGCACTGGAAAGAAAGATTTTTAGAAAACATAACAGATACTTAAACAAACATTTCCATTTCTATAAAGTGTAATAAATGCCAAAGAACTAAGCCCAAATTATAGTTTCCTCTGCTCCACAAAAGGTGAAATATATTAAGAAATATAAAGTGGTTTCTCATAGTATCTTAAACAAATTTTTTTGCTTTGGGTTTTAGTAGAGAATTAACATTCCTCCAAACCTGTTTTAAAACCAAAAATATGAAAAATTCTCCTTTAATTTTATTTCTGAAATATTTTCTCCTAAGAACATGTAACAAATGAAACCCAACTAAACACATTGCATCATAACAGGAATTATGTATTTTATTTCCCATGATTTATACTTAGATTCACATGTAATATCATTGAGTTAAAATTAGATCAGTATCTTTGTTCTATTTACAGAACAATATAAGGAGCTAATTAACCTAAGTACTTTACCTGAAAAGGCCTATGACTATAACACATGGTCTAAAAGCTTGCTTTGCTAATCAAAATTTGGTTCCTAATACTGAAAAGGCAGTAAGTTCTAATAATATTTATTATATTTTTGTTGTACTTCTGCTAAAGACTAATGTATTTTACTTTATGTTCCATTAATAAGTTCATGTAATATTTAAAGTTAGAAGTAAAACTCAAACATGGACTTAAGAAATAAATGAAGATTTTTTAAAAAAAATTAAATGAAATTGGTTAAAACTGTTATGGGTCGAATTGTGTCCTTATAAGAAGAGGAAATTTGGACATACAGAGATGCCGGGGATGTGCAAGCACAAAGGAAAGAGCATATTAGGATACACTGAAGGTGGCCACTTGCGAGGGGGCACTACTGTATTGTCTAATGCAAAAATTGGAGGAAAAAAATCAAAGGTTTATACTAGTATTTGTGGAGTAATTAAGAAGTATAATTATATCTACATATATTTTCAAACATAGTTCATACAAGTAAATAATAAACTATAGATTCTGATTTTGATGGGAATATAATTAATGTCTTATTTTAAATATTCCTTTTATTTAGCTTCGAATTTCTCCCTAAAGTGGACTTTCTCACTCTAAATTACTCCCCCTGCCCACGTTATGCCTAATAGCATCATCGCATTCTTTGATGTCTTTGTTTTATATTTAGAGAGCAGTTTTAGCTAAAAAACAAACTTTCCTAAATATCAGAAAAAAATTTTAGGCATACAGTGTTTAACAAGGAAGGTAAAAATATCAATCATCTAATCCGATCAAGTCACAAGGCAATAAAATATAATATCTTGAGTAATCTGATCAAGTGACAAGGCAATAAAATACATTATTTTGAGACTATGACCCTTGGGTAATTTTGATCTTCAGGTTCATAGGATTAGGATGACTTATTTCCTCCTCTGCACATGGCTGAAGTCCAGGTATCAGCAGTAGCAGGTGAACAATGTTGTTTTGAGTTATGATTGCTTGACTTCATTGCACAGGTTTACCTGAGGTGTGGGTGACTGACCAAAATGAAGACTATCTCAGAAGCTCATCAGTCCTCTATAAAAATTAATTCTTTGTCTAAATATTAGTTTGCCTCATACATTGATAAAGAATAGACCAGTGCCCCGTCTACATCATGGAGTCTCATTTTAGCTGGGCCACCCAATGGTGCTCAAAAATCATTCTGAGTCTGTTGTTGATGGCTTCCTCATTCATTCCTCACAGTATTTGTTTGTAAATCTTCACTAGTCCAGTTAAACCCTCTGAAGTACACTACTTCCCTGTCTCAGAAGACAAACTTACTTTTATTTTATAGAAAAAAGGTTTCCAGAATAAGAAAAATCCCTCAGTTTCCTGCTTCTCCATGCCAAGTTTGTGACCCTACCTACCTCTAATCTTGTCCTGTCTTCTTGCCAGCTCCCAGTTCTACCTCTTTCTCTTGTGTTTCCTAAATCTCTGTTTTTTTCCTCCTGTTCTTTCCTCTACCCTTGAGGTCCTATAGCTCCTGAAATCCAATAGACATTTCAGCTCCTATCTTACTTTATGCTCACCCACTGGACCATTCTTGGGTCTTCTTGGTTGGCACCCTCTTCTTTTCCTGACCTTGATATTCTGTGCCTTGAGCTTTCTCTTCTTTTTGCATATGTTCCCTAGAGAAAATTCCATCCATTCCATGACTTTAAATACAGAATCCATGTTATATGCTGAGGATTTCCAGATTAATATCTCTATCCAAACCTCTCTTTGTATTCAACATTCATATACTCAAATGTTGCCATTCTCTTGAATGTCTCAACTAACGTATCCAAAACAGGTTTTCTCCTAATCCTGCTTGCCTCCTTGCTCTGCAGCTCAGAAAGAGGCACCATCATACACTTAGATGTTTAAGCTGGAAACCTGAAAGGTATCTTGAATTCCTTTCTCTCCCTAACTGTCTACACCCATACTATCTAGCCTAATAGCAAGCCTTGTGATATTACCTCCAAAATAAATCCCAAACCAATCCACTCTCCATCCCCTCTTTCATCTCCTACTTCTAAGGCCATATTTATCTCTCTTCAGGGAAGAGGCTCCTTGCTTCTATTCTTGCTCCCATGTCATATTTCAGGCCTTTATCACTTTTCTCTTGGACCACTGCCAAAGCCTCTTGCCTTCTTTCACTCTAATCCGTTCTCCACATTGCTGCCACAGAGTCTTTTTAACATGTGAGATCCAGAATCTTTAGCATGGTATACAAAGGTTTTCATGATCTGGTGTTTCTATGTCTTCAGATTTATTTCTCTGCCTTGCTCCCTATCACCTGCCATATACCTTGTATACTTTCCCTTCTTCTATGCTTTTGCTGTGCTGCTGTCATGACAACCACCTACTATTCATCTGCCTTCTCTTATTTGCCCCTTAAGAGACTCAGTTAAGATTTTATCCCCTCTAGAAAAATCTCCCTGATTTCTTACAATTTAAGAAATAAGGCCCTTGAGTTCCCTAACTTCTGTCATGGTGCCCATCACAGAATATTCTATCTCTCCCACCAGATTGAGCAATTTGAGAGCAGAAACTCAAATTGTACGACTGGCATAGAGTCACTGCTCATTTAATTTTTATTGAATAAATTAACAGATGAATAATACTGTTTCAAATAAAATTAGTACAGATATCTGGGTGCAAAATAAAAAGGCAACAAAATGTTAATTCTGGAGAGAGTTGAGATGAAGCACTGAGTAAATTAATTTACATTTTTTTCTTTTTTCTGTGTGCTTAAATTTTTTAAAAAATAACTTGCCTCGTTATACGGCAGTTATGAGACTAAGAGAGCATGGTGTGAAAGTTAAAACTATATTAGACTCATAACTAATTAAATAATCCTGGACTAACCACTCAACTGAACTGAGCCTCAAATTACCCATCCGTAAAGTCAAAGGACTGGCTAACCTAGATGTTCTTTTAAGATCTTTCCCAAAACTAAATTCTACTATTTTACAAATGGAACAAGCTAACGACTTTGTAATGGAATTCTTCTCTTTCAAAAAGAGTTTAATTTATAGGAGTTTAATTTAAACTTCTGTTTTAAGATAATTTTGTATAGCTCTTTGAATATTAAAAAGCAATTCCACAATTTCCTATGACCCATTTAACATCTCAGGTGGCACCACAGCAGTCCAGAATTTCCTGTCTGCAGGATATCAAAAGAAGTGTTAATTTGCTCTTTTGGCATGCCCGAGATTTTGGGGAAAACGTCTGAATAACTGCATGCTTCTTTTGAGCTGTATGTTCCAAACCAGTGTTCCAGAAGATGGAAATAGGTCACCTCAGCAGAGGTGAAGTAAGTTTGGGAAATTACTGCGTCCTAAAGTCATTTTTGGAGGTGACTGTCTACTTTGGTCTCTTGAAGTCTCAAGAAGTCCTGTAGTGTAGGTAGACAAGTGCTTAATCCAGCATTTCCCCAACATGGTGAGTATGGAACACTTTTTTCATGGCACTTGTATTTATATCCAGTGGCCATTTGTTTGGATGGTACCAACTTGGGAAATTCTGATTTAGAGCAACCTTTCTACTGTTTCCTTTACTTTTTTGTTTATAAAGTTCCTTTTATAAGCAGCTTGACTTAAGCTAGAACTATTTTATGGCTTGATAAATGCCCTTGATAATTCCTTTCCAATCTGATCATTGTCTCCACCTAATACATATCTCTGTTTTAGACTGCCTGAATGTGACAGTTAATTTCTAAGAAATTTCTTAAATTCTACTTTATAAGCTTCCACTTTACATTCTTGCTACCAATTACAGTAGCTATAACTTTTTCTTTATAACATTTAAAAACTTTGTATAGATACATAGTTATAGAAAATTTCCAGCTGATCTAGTTGGAATTTAAGCTTTTCTAAAAAATATATTATCTTAGAAATTGCTTGAATTTCTTAACCTATCACACTTAAACCATACCTTATTGGTATTAAAAGCACGAAGTACAGAAGAATATATTCTTTTCATATCCCTTTGCACATAATAGATACTATTTTGAGAATCATTTGAACTCTGAGTATGGTGTATCATCCTGTGTCAGCAGTACAAACTGAAAATCTGTAAAATGTCTCCCTCATGTTTTATTATTCAAACAACAGCTTCTCACCTCTTTTCTAAGCAGATCTACTAATGCTCCATCAATTCAAGATCAGAGTTGAGGCCCCAAGCTGAAAAATTACAAAGCCTAAATTACTTGTCCTACTTTATAGGGATTTATTTTTAAAGCAGGCGGAGAACGGTGTTTTGATGGTCTGTGCTGCTGGACCTCACATGCTCAGCGTGACTGCAGACAGCTGCAACCGAAGTTAGCAAGAGGCTAACAGCTCTGACCTGACTGTGGAACACCATCAATAATCCGCAGGGAACACTGGGAGCTGTAGCCAAGGAAGTTGACAGCTGTCTGCTTAGGAGCATTTCAGAACAATTTCAGTGAGCCTGATTGTAACCTCTATTTAAAATCCTTTGGTTTCAAATTTTGAGAGATTGAGTAGTTGAATGTGCCTAATTTGAATAGTGTCATAATAACTCCATTTAGAACACAAATGAAACAATACTTTGAAGGAGTTGTGAAATAAATACTATTTAAAGATAAAGCAAGGGACCATTATTATTAGCATTGTTTTTGAATAACAGACCCAGCTCTACAAAGGAAACTGTGGCTATAAGACATATGGGTAAAATAGACTGGCCCAAGCAAAACAGAAAAAAGTCATAAGTATTTCAACATATTATTTTTAGTAGGTCACTTAATAGGTATAATAATTAAACTGGAGTATTGGCCTACAAATAGATTAATGGAAGAGAATAAATAAAACAGAATTTAATGGTAAAAGAATTAATATCAGATAATAGCAGCAGCATGAATCGAAAGGGGATGAGAACGTTACTGAACAAATAGTTATGGTAAGTGGATAGCCACAAAAATAATTATCCCTATATTGTACTATATACTAGTGTTTCTAGTAGCAAGGAGGGAGTAATATTAAAATTAGAGAGCTTTTAGAGCTAAATCAACAAATGCCAACTTAAAAATTTAATAATAGAAACTGCTTACGTAAATTGTAGCACATTTATGAGATGAAATTGTAAACAGCAATTAAAAATTATGATTATTGTCTTAATCAGTTCAGGCTGCTATAGCAGAATACCAGAGATTAGGTGGTTTATAAAGAGCAGAAATTTATTCCTCATAATTCCAGATGCTGCCAATATCAAAGCACCAACAGTTCCTCTGTCTGGGGCCTGCTTCCTAGGTCATTGGCTATTTTCTTGCTGTATACTCACATGATGAAAGGAGTGAGACAGCTCTCTAGAGTCTTATTCATAAGGGCACTAATCCTATTCATTAGGGCTCCTCATGACCTAAATACCTCCCAAGGCTCTACCTCTTAATACCATCATATTGAGGGTTAGGATTTCAAAATATGAATGAATCTTGGAAAACACTAAAATGCAGTCCATAGCAGTTACAAAAAATATTTGGCAATAAAAAATCCATTATATGGTATTAAATGAAAAAGGTAGACTGTAGCAAAATTCATGCATCTATATTACTTAAGATTAAATGCAATATGTGTAAAGAAAATCCTAAATAACAGTGGTCTAAAGTATATAGCTTATTTCTCTGTTAAATAAAAGTCCATTTGGCTGTTCAGGGCTGGTATGGTGATAGCACGTACATTAATCTT
>NW_011888783.1:11908938-11935014 GCF_000151845.1 Pteropus vampyrus | reverse complement strand
CTATGCCAGAATCATACGTACTATAAATATTTTCCACATGATGTTTCTGCCCACTTTTACTGGTTAGTAATGAACATTACAATGTTAGTAGTAGCCAGAAATCCAGAGTGGTAGGTAAATCTCTGACAGTTTTGAATTCATTTATATATTCCAGTACTTTATATCAAGATAATAGGGAGATAATAAGTAGCTTTCATTTGAATCAAAGTGGTTTAGTTAATCATATGTGGAAATAAAATTGGATTAATAATGCTTCCTTCTCATCCTCAAAGGAGAATTGGAAGAAGTAATTAGTGATTTTTACATTATATAAGAAGTAAAATTGCTATACAAATATGGAATTCAATAAGGTGTGTGGACTTGGCTTTAATCAAATGCAATTATGAATGTCTAGATTTACACAAAGGAGATTACAGGGTTATTGCTGACTTTACCAGAGAGTGCATGCTTATATCTCTTTATTCAGCAAGTTAAAGTACATTTAAAATATAATTTGGTTTATACACGGCTTTCCCACAATATATCTATCATATAAAATGAAGAACTGTAAAATGATACAAAAATATCTATAAAATTTTCACCCACCCACTCTCTACCATGCACACTGAAAAGAATAAACTGAAGTCTAGAAAGATATATCATCTGGTTCTTTCTTCAAAGTGATCAGCGGAGCCCTCGAAGCCTCTAGCTGTTACCCTACAAAGATGTTTCTCATGCATCAAAGAAGCCATTTGGTATACATGAAACAGAGTTTATTTGAATATTGAATTTTTACATTTAAGAAACTCCAAAATGCTAGAAACAATCTTTTTAGTCTCATCACTTCCTGCTTGTCTTCTTGACCAACGTTTCTTATCTTCTGTACTCTGCTTCAACCACTGTTTACCTCAAAAACCCTCTGCGCATGGCTTAAACTACAAGCCAGGGACTAAACGTCTAGCCATGGATGATTTGCTCCCCTTGCCTTTGGAAACAAAGTTTGCAGCAGCCTCTAGATACTGTATGGTGGTGCTTGATATGAAATAGATGCTTTCTCAGTAGTGGCAAAACCTTTGCTTCTCTCTTACTTTTTAATGTAAATCGTAAAGTGGAAACTCCTACACATATCAAGTGTGAGTATAAAAGCTGCTGATCTGAATTTGGGCTGGGTTCCACTTGTTCTTAGGTGGTGGAGGAGCCATTATATGTAACTTTGTGGTTTTGGACTCAAATCTTGCCACATATCTTAAGGGTTTAATTCTGGTGGAAATATCTCAGACTTCATAAATCTTTCATGCTTTCAGTTAGATATTTTGTATCTGCTCTGTTGAGTCTAAACCTTTCAATGTTCTTCATTTCTGGCTTAGCTATAAGTGGATCATGACAATACAAAACTGACCTAGTCTCAAATGGGATAATAATTTACTTTCTAAGGAAAAATTAGATTTTAAAATTCCAGATTTCCATAGTTTTCTACAAAGTACTTTATTTGACATTAAAGATTACCTTTATTAAAGTCTTTACTGGCAAGTAATTTTACAGATGTGGAAAGTATGATAGACAAATAGGGTAACTTTCCTAAAAGTAGTCAAGGAATCCTGGATTCTTCGAATTTGAATATTTTACTTATCCTTTTGAGTTGTGTCCCATCTTAGATTTTAAAAATCACCTTATACTATTGTTAAGTTTAATAGATTTACCTTAAGGCTGAGTCAAATTTCTTGAGACATTACAGAACATGCCAAAAAACACATTAAAAATAGCACAACTTTTTTTCCTCTTGAAATTTCTATATTGAATCTTCATCTTTTACCTTAAAACGTAAAATAGCCTCTTAAGTATGTTTCCCTGATTGGGATTTGACTTTTTTTTCCCATATCTTCTATTTAAAATCATATTTTAGATGGTTTTGGAAAGATTCATTATTACATCAACTATTCAGCAGGACTCAGTTTTCATTTTCCAGTGAAGTCACTTCTACAGAGTGAGCTACAGAATCAGACATAAAAGTCAGTTCTTATATTCAAGGCTTAGATCGTTGAATTATACAATTTCTATAAAGCACATAGGAAATGACATGCATAGTAATATTTTTTTTAAGTAAATACTTTTGTATGTTTCTCTAATGCCCATGAAAAAGTAGGCTCTCAATTTTTAATTCATAAGTCAGCACTAGTATTAACATTCTACATATATCTCTAGATTTTGAAAATGATTAAATAGAGACTCTTATTAGATCAAGAACCAGAGAAGGTAATACACAGATATCTATCTTTACAAATCCTTATGGAAGAAAGAAAACTGTTGTGTAGAACTGTCCAAAGAAATATGGAAATGAACAATATTACCCAGAATATGAAGGTAATAATTGTTAATTGGAAGACTAAACTAAAGAAAGGTAGGCAAGAGCCAGAATTGAGTTCTAATTACAATGTATTTTTCTAAGAAGTAGACTAAGCAGCAATTATTTTATTCATTCTTTCCATCAGTAAATAAGAATTTCTTGGACACCCAATATCATCAAGGCTTTGTAACATGTATTAGAAATTCAGCCAGACTCCTGTCCTCTATGAACTTGTGATCTAGTGATAGAGTTTCTGATCTGTAAGAACAAAGCATCTCTCACCATTTGTCAAGGATTACTCTTCATTACTCAATTTAAAATTTCAAAGGACTTCTTAACTATATTAGCAAAGATATACAAATGTTCACAGACATTGCTTTGGCTTTGGTATGAAATGGCTTAACTTACAGGTCTCAGTGGGTAAGGTAAGATACTTTATTGCATTCAGATGTTCAAGTTGCTGCATTTGAGATTAGAAAAGTGTTCAGATATATTGAGGTGAATTCAGAAAAGAAAAATATGTATCTAGCATACAGTAAAAATATTGATTTTATTTTTGGATCTATCACTGAAACATTCTACTTATCCTCTTCATGCTTCAGTTTTCTCATCTATAAAATAAGATACTTGGATTAAATCTCTAAAATCCTTTTCCAGGATTTTAACTGAACATATTTCAAGAATTAAAAAATGCGAAGAAGTTAGTTTATTCCTCAGGTACCAGGGCGGATATGAATTGAATAAATGCAGGTTTTACAGTTAAAATGACCAAGAAACTATGATAAATGGAAAGGAAACAACACAGAAAGGAAGAATGTTTGTTTCCAAGGATTAGGAGTCAGACAGAAAACATTACTAGCAATCCATTACAATTTTGCTAGTGTGCTTGAGTTGAGTCTGTACGACACACATCATAACAATACTCTTTTGACTATACATATCCCTTTCCTGCCTCAACCTCATTTCTTTGCTTCTCATTCACAGCAAATGTACTGAGAAGAGTGGTCTTTATTCCCTAGTGTCATAATCTCATTGCCATTGGGTTTTTGACCTTTTACTCCACTAAAATGGCTCTTTTTAAGTCACCAGCACTTTCCATACTGTCAAACCCAGGGATTACTTCTTTGTCCCCTCCTCTTCTTAGCAGGAGTGACATACTCAACAACTTCCTTCTTCTTCTTGTCCTCTTGAGGCCAACTCGACTGATTCCTGCCAGCCTCATTGTTAACTCTCTCTGCCTATTCTCTAAATATTGGAGTGCGATAGAATCCAGTCTTCTCTATCTACTTTCGGTTCCTAGGTGATCTCATTTGCCCCATGGCTTTAGAAAGCATTTGTTTTAACGACTTCCAAATATTTATCTTCGGACCTGATCTCCCCCAAATTCCAAATTTGTAGTGCTTACCGCACACCTGCTATCTCCCCTGGGATGTTGATAAGTATATCAGACTCAATCTGTCTAAAGAAAATACTGGAAAGTATCATCCACCACTGTCTCCAGGAAAGCTGTTCCTCATTCGTTCTTCCCTATATTAGAAAATGATACCTATAAACTTCTGATTGGTACATTCAAAAACTTGGGCATAATCGTTTATAAATATTTGTTCTCTCCCTCCATCCTTACCTCTGCCCTCAGCATCCAATTTTTCAACTTGTCCTGTCAATTTAACTTGCAAAATATATCCCAAGTTCATTGGTTTCATTTTCACTGTGTCTACTCTATTCAAGCCACCACTTCCTTTATATGGGAAACTGAATAATCTAAATGGTCTTATTGCTTCTACTCTTGTTGATACAAATGATTTTTTTCATTAAAAAGGTTATTTTTATTAGTTCTTTGAACTGTGGATCAGACTCAACATATTTTAATTTCTCCATGCCTTATTATCAAGAAATAAGTTATGTCATCTTTTTAAAATTTATTTTGAAATAATTTTTGATTTACAGATGACTTGCAAAGAGAGTACAGAGTTCCCATATACCCTTCATTCAGCTTCTCCTAATGTTAGCATCTTACACATAACTCTGTACATTTATCAAAACCAAGAAATTAACATTTGTACAAAACTATTAACTGAAGGACAGACTTTATTCAAATGTACCACTAACATCCTTTTCCTGCCATGGGATCCAATCAGAAAACCATGTTGCATTTAGTCATCATGTCTCCATAGTCTCCTCAAATCTATCACAGTTTCTCAGTCTTGCCTTATTTTTCATGACTTTGACACTTTTAAAGTGTACTGGTCAGGTATTTGGAAGAATGTCCCATGCTCCTCAATTTGGGTTTGTCTCCTGTTTTCTTATTAGACTAGAGTTACGGATTATGGGGAAGAAATAACACAGAGGTGAAATGCCCTTCTCATTGCATCATAAGTTATCTTTTTAAACACATAAAAAACACACAATTTTTGCTTCATGATGATGTCTATGATGACTTCCCATCACACTTAAAATAAAATCCAAACTTCTTACCATGGTGTACAATTTGGCTCCTGTCTACTTCATCAACTGCCTCTTGTACTGTTCTTCCCCTTAGTCATTACAATCCAGCCACACTGGCTTTCTGTTCTTCAGACACACTAAACTCAGTTTTACCTTAAGGCTTTTGTACTAGCTGTTTCTTCAGCCCAATGTGTTTACTCCTTTAAATATTTACATGGCTGGTTCTTGCTTGACATTCGTATAACAGCTAAAATATTATTTCCTAAGAGAGGTTTTTTCCTTATCTCTCTGTTTAAGGTTACTTCCCTTTTAGTCCTTCTCTATTACATTATCTTGGCTCTCCCCTTCATCTAACCTATTACTATTTAAAATTATATATGTGTATATGTGTGTGTATATGTATATGTATATACATATAATTTATTGTCAGTTTCTCCTTCTAGAATGTAGAAAAGAAACATGTCTTAGTTGTTCAACTTTAACTTATGTCCTTGGCATGTATCAATAATCAATAAATACTTGTTAAATAAATAAATGAATATCACGAAGAAAGAATCACAGACTTCAGATTTTAGAGCTCTATGAGACTTTAAGATTAACCATTTCCATTTTCTCATTTTATAGATGAGATAAGTTCCAGAAAGGTGAAGGACAGATATGCTGGTTACCTAACTTAGTTACACAGCTAGTTAATGGCAGAGCCGGTGATAGAACTCAGATTATTTGACTCAGTTCAAGCTTTAAAATATACTCCATATTTCTTTGATATGTTTAAATAGGATTTCAGGTATAATTTTTGCTATCAGTGGTTTCTGATCCATCTTTGAAGTCATTGTGTTCTAAGTAACGATGAATTCATTGTAATCTTTCTCTGCTGCTTTGTGCACCTGGGCTGCTAGAAGAACTTGCAGAGTGACAAATTGGTGCCATTAGAATTCTTATCTTCCAACCTCATCTGGGTTCTCAAAGCCCTGTAAAATATTCCTGCTTATTCCTACTTGCCTTTCTTTTCCATTTGTATATCAGCTGTTCCAAACTTTTATAATTCACCCATTCATATTTATTAAATGACTTTATTTGCAACTCCTGAAAACAGAAGTGACTTGGTTTCTCAACTTCCCACAATCCTACAAAATTCCCTTTACTTTATCTGATACTTCCCTTATTTATTTGAGCCTGCTATAAATTAAACTTGCCATCTAAAACATGTTTCGATGTGGTAAACCTCTTTCTCCTTCTTGGAACTTTTTCCTTTTGAGTTCCCTGTCACCATCACCTCCTGAGTATCTTCTTACCTCTCAGATCACATCTCAGACTTCTTCATTGAACTTGAACTTATCTACCTCTTACAAAGTATTTCACTCTGAGGTTTCACTCCTGCCCTTTCTAATGTTTAACTCTCTCTCCCTAGGAAATCTCATTCCTTCCACATCTTTGCATAACACCTATAGGTAGGATTCATATTTCTTGTAGGGATATGAAAGCGATCTGGGTACATTTTCAGCTCCCATATTTTATCTAAAATGTATATTTGCATTTCCAACCAGACATAGTTATCGGAGAGATCTGCGTACCATGTGGTGATGAAAGTGCCCACGACACTATTCTCATACTACGTCTGAGATTTGCCTTGAGATATCAGTTTTCAATCACTGCCATCAAACTAATCAGCAGATGCTTACTAAGAATATACCACAGTCAAGGCATTGTGCTAGGTTGTTTATTTTTTGCTTCTAATAAGTCCAGCAGGATCTTCTTGACTTTTCCAAAATTAATAAAATTAGTTAGAGCTGGGATAAAATTGGTCTAGAAGAGAAGAGCATATAGGGACACAGCTCCTAATTAAATGTTAGAAATATTTGTCCTTTTTTCCACCAGTTTATTAGCATAAAAATTGGTGTGCTCTGCACTGTAGCTAAAGAAACTCTGATAAAGTTTCTACAACCTGAGGCAAATAAGCACATTAGAAAAAATATCAGAGTGACAACGCTGTGTTATTATAAAAAACCAGAATTCATATTTTGCCCCTGGAAACTGATCGCTTCTGACTGGCTGATTCTATTTTAAGCAACATGGGAAAGTATATATTCTAGACATCAAAGATAATACTGTACTTCAGCTTTGATTGATTTAAAAATGTTCTAAGAATGCATGAAACAGGTACACACATAAGAAATAAAGATTCAAGACAGCATGTTTACCTTGTGATTCTGGTTCCATGTCTTCACTTACAAAGTTCCCAGGTGAAATTTTTGCCCATTTTTGTCAATGTGCAAAGTGAACCTCACTTTCTTATTGGAAAAGCTTTCCCTCTGTTGAAGGAATCCTCTTTGTCCTAGTGAATGAATACCACTTGGTAATTCAAGAGAAAAATATATTAAGATAGGAGAAAAAGAATCCTGGAACAATTTAGTTAATATTACAGTACTTAACAATAATTCAAGAAAATCGAGGAGATAGATTAATGTCTAGCATAGGCTGACAAAAAGGTTTTATGCTGAGATTGCTTTTGTGGTGGATGTCCGGTATGTGGCATTGGATTCCAAGTTTGAGTTCAGGCTGCACAAGAAAGAGCAAAGAATGGTACTTGCCATGGATGTAGAGGTGGGGAATGATGGTACTTACATGGTATGTTTGCTGACCTAAGTCTAATAAAGGTATTAGACTTATCAAAAAGCCTGGGATGTAAAATGTAAATGTGATTCCTGAACCAATCTTACGTCCCCCACAAAATAGGTGAAACATTAGTTAGATAAAAGGCAAGGTCCGCTGTGGTTGTTTCCACATCTTGGCCACTGTGAATAATGCTGCAATGAATATTGGGGTACATATAGCTTTATGAATAAATATTCTCAAATTTGGGGGGTAAACATCCAGAAAAAAGATCACTGGGTCATATTGTAATTCTATACTTTTTTTTTTTTTGAGAAAACTCCATACTGTTTTCCATTGTGGCTGTACCAATTTACATTCCCATAAACAGTGTATGAGGGTTTCTTTTTCCCCACAACCTCTACAATACTTGTTATTACTTATCTTGTTCATAACCGCAATTCTAACGGTTGTGAGGTGGTATCTCATTGGGGTTTTGATTTGCATTTTCTAGCTAGTGAAGTTGAGCATCTTATATTTCTTGGCCATTTGTATGTCTTATTGAGATAAGTGTGTGTTCAGGTCCTCTGTCCACTTTTTAATTGAGTTGTTTGTTTTTTTGTTGTTGAGTTGTATGAGTTCTTTACATATTTTGGATATTAGCCCCTTGTTGAAGGTGTTTGTAAATATCTTCTCACATTCAGTTGGTTGCCTCTTTGTTTTGTTGATGGTTTCTTTTGCTGTGCAGGAGCTTTTTAGTTTGATATAGTCCTATTCTTTTATTTTTGCTTATACTTCCTTTGGCTTTGAAGTCAAATTCATAAAATACTCTCTAAGACTAAGGTCCCTAATTATAGTACCTAAGTTTTCTTCTATACAATTTATTGTTTCAGGTCTTATATTTACTGAAATGTCCCTCGATAGATGATTGGATAAAGAAGATGTGGTACATATATATGATGGAGTATTACTTAACCATAAGAAAAGATGAAATACTGCTATTTGTGACAATATAGATGGGTCTCGAGATTGTTCTGCTAAATGAAATAAGTCAATCAGAAAAAGTTGAGAACCATATGATTTCACTCATATGTGGAATAGATAACAGAAAGCAACAAATGAACAAGTCAAAAAAAAAAAAAAAACAAAACAAAAAACTCAAAGACACAGACAACGGCTTAGTGGTTACCAGAGGAAAAGGGGAGGGAAGAGGTAGATACAAGCAAAGGAGGTCAAATATATGGTGACAGAAGGGAATTTGACTTTGGGTGGTCAACATACAATGCAATATACAGATGTTGTAGTATTATAGAATTATACAATTTAAACCTATATAATTTTATCAATCAATATCACTCCAATACATTTAATTAAAAAAAATATTTCGAATAAAGATATGAATTCTGAGTTAAAAAAAAAAGGCAAGGTCTTTTACGGGAAGAAATAATTAATAGCTCTTGAAGGAAATTCTGCATCCAGATAATATTTGGAATTTGTGAACTTTGATATATTTGAAATAGCATGATACAAGAGATTAATTATCAAATAAGTAACAGGATACCAGTAAATTAAAACTGGGAAAGTGTACATTCCTGTTATCCAGAGATGGGCAGCCCAATCATCACTGATTAGTTCCACTAAATCAAAGACTTACAATCTTGAATGCAAATACAATATAAGCCCAAAGTTTAAATAAATATGTAATGTTCAGGCTTTTTTTTTTCTTTCTATTTTGTCTTTTGTTTTTATGCAGATTCCAAGTGGTCTTTTTCTATAATTTACCAACCAGAGTATCTCTATTTCTTTTCCAGTTTAATTTAATTTCTTTTATAAAACAATTCCAAGATAAGATATAATAGGAAACAAGAAAAAAACAAGGCAAAAAAACTAAATGACTAATCACATAATAAAATTAGAGGTTTATCTGCTATCTCTTCCTGTCTTCTAGTTGGCTAACATCTAGGTATTTATGAAGGGTCCAGAGTGCTTTACAAAACAATCGTGCCACAATTAAGCTTAATCTATTTCATACTAGCTAGGTAAAAGCATTTAGGAAATAGATGTTTCTTCCCACATTTTATGTCCTAATTTATGCACTTAAACTGGCTATCTTCTTACAAGGGACAGATTATAAAAATTCAAATGTGTAATGAAGAACATTTCAAATCACCTCTATTTGTTCTATTTATCCTGTGAAACTTTTTAAAAAGTCAATTTACTAAAGATTACAAGGCCTTCAGCCTAGTAAATTTTCTTCTGTGCTCAATCATCTCCCTACATCATTCATTCATGCCTTCTCCCTTCTTCAATGAAGAAAGCACAAATACAGCTTTTGAGAAGTTATGGTTTGTTGGTGAAAGTACAGAATCTTAGCCTCCTGAAGTAAAGCTTCAAGGAACAAGTGAAAGCCCAACTCTGAGATGAAGTTTCTAAGGGAAGAGATAAAAATGAAGTCTCTCAAATAATTGGTTAGTTCTCATAATACCAGCACACAGTAGCTGATCATTTATGAAAAAAACATATTAAGAAATTTGATTAAATAAATACTTATTGAACATCTACCTCAGTATGTATAAAGTGCCATGCTGAATACTGTAGAGAAATACCAGGATAAACAAAAGATACACTTTGCTATCAAAGAAGTCACAGGCAAGTGGGGGACTTAGACATTTACATAAATCTGTCTCTCCATCAAAAGTGTGATTAGGGTAAACAAAATATAACCAGAGAAGTGGGATCAGAGAATCATCTTGCTCAAAATGATTTATCTGGCAAGTGGCAAGTGGTTTTCTAATGTCTTAACAAATCAGAAAATACTCATTAGGCATGTATGTATTGAAAAGAGCCTCATTAAATGGGAATGGGGAGATGGGGGTTGGGATGTGGAAGAGGGAAACAACGGAATTAGAAGACATTGTTCCAGTTACATTATTTACTGGGAACAATAATAATGAACAATTCTAATTTATAAGCAAAAGAATGGTAGTAGGCAGTATACATACAGTATTTCTTGGTTCTAAGGTGCTTGTGTGTCCATAGTTTAATATTTCTGAATTCAAGATTCATCTTACAATTAACATTTACATTTAATGTAAAGCTGTTATTAAATTGAAGTTACTTCTCATAATCAATGATATCTTAGATGAAGAAACTTTGGTTCTGCTACCCGTTGATCACCTGATCTGAGTTTTTGTCTCATCTCAGCTTTCTCATCTATAAAATGGGAGTGATAGTGCCTCTTGAAGTTTATGAAGATTAAATGAGATATGTATGCAAATCAGTAGTGCCTGGCACATAATAGGCCCACAGTTAAATGTAGTCATAGTTATTTTTATTTGTATTGCCGCTGATGTTTACCAGTTCACAGGGTGAGCATCATTCACGGAAAATCAACTATAAAATTACTCTCTGTCAGAATTTATCATCATGCATAAAATATGACCATATTCCAGTCATAAGCCTACTTCTTGAAAGAAAGAGATTATGATAGGGGTCGAAAAGGTGAGGCAAATTAGAGAAGGAAGGTTGCCAAATGTTGAAGGCCTTCTTTGGAAATATAACCTCTAAGAAACTATTTCTCTGAAAGCACACAGATGCATCATAAGAACACGTCAATTTTCTATTCTGTGGAAGGATGAACAAATTGTGGTTTCTCATCACTGAATTCAATAGTGACAATAATATGATGACAGTAATCCAATGATAATGGCAGCCATGAATGGAGAGAAAGCCTTCAGAAGAATAACAATTATAATTAGAACACAAGAAGGAGTGCAGAAGAATGCAGAAAGTGGAGGACTGCACACAATATTGCTGAGGTTACCTAGCAACAGGGTAACTTTTTTTGTTATTGTTGTTAGAAAATGGCAAAATAGGATAGCAAGAATAGAATGCAATACTGAGCTCAGGAGGGCTAAAATTCATGACTATTATCAATGAGGTTATAAATACATTCACAGCAACATCAATATAAAATGGGGACTTGTCACACATGCTTCAGGAGATTGGTTCATAAATAGATATGTGTGTGTGTGTGTGTATGTGTGTGTGTGTGTGTTATAATTTTATAGCTTTGTCTATAGGAAGAAGGAATAACCCAAATAAAAAGAATTTAGATTGTGCAGGGAAAAAATCTTAGGTGCCACCCTCAGCTGGAATGTGCAAGACAAAAAATTAAACTCAAGGAGACATTCTATATAAACCAGATGTGAGTTGGCTAAATATAAGGCTTTTTCCAGTAATATTTACATTTTAGGAGGTGACTCCTGAAATGAATTCTAAGCTGTAAGGTACAGGAGTAGGGATTCTAGCACCTGCAAGGCAGATATTTTTGAAGTAGGGAATATTTGCAGCAGCTGAGACAAGTTTAAATCACACAATCTGTTCTTCTGTCCAAGGTCATTGTGCCCAAATGAAAAACTGCCCTCCTTAGAAAAAGACTAATATAGTTTGTAGCAGCAGCTACAGAACAGCATACGCTGTCAATCTAAACCAGCGCGATGAAAATTATTCAAATCAATCAATTAAAAACAAACACATACATAATGCATTTGCCACCCAACTTTGTTCTGTTTTTCTAGTTGGGTTCATAATCAAGGGAGTTAATGTTCTTTAAAATGCAAATATTCATGTTTTTAGTCATTGAAGACCTTGCTAAATAGAATATAAGTAAAGTTCTACCAGATGTAGTTCATGAGAGCTTTTAGAAGGGAAGCTTTGGACTGACATATTTCAGTGTAAATCAGAAGGAGATCACAACGAGAACAACCCTATGTCTCCATAGGTACTCCAAGATCTTTGAAAGTGCCAAACTAACATTCACTGGTGTGTTTCCCAACCTCTTGCACCCAACAAATGGCCAAATCATTCAGGAAGAGTCAGTTACTCTCAATTTCAGCCTGCAGCTGAGCCCCAGGATCTCCTAAATCCTAAAACCTTCACCTTCTTTATTCTTTAGTTCTTTCTTCATTGTGTTAAAAGAGATACACCTGAATTGTCTTAATTCATGTCTAGAAGAGCACCAGTCACACACCCTCTTCAGTCTACAGGGATATACAGGTACCTTGTGCTCCGAAAGCAGATCTCCCACCACACTGATTCTCTACATCTGGAAAGTCTTGTTTGCTGTTCAAAGCATCACTCCAACTGTGTGCTGTTGGTAGGAATTCCTGATGTTCAGACTTTTGGTATTTATTGGGAGAGCCCAGAGGGAGTCCTTGAAAATCCTTTTGAGCTTCACAGCTGGGCTCCCTTTTCAGGCTGCCACAGCTGGCATTGTATTTGGTCAACGTGCCTTAGCTTCTGTCACGTTGGAGAAGCCAACCCCCTGAGCTGCCTAAAGACCTTCAATTTCTTTCATATCCAGCTTCTGCTTTCATGAGAGGAATTCTTGAGTTGATTGGTTCTTAAAAGCTTTCAAATTGCTATTAATTCATTAATGTTCATTTCTAAGTATGCTAGGTTTCGCTAAAAAAATATTGTAGATTAAATAAGTATTGTCTAACTCTGAGAAAATGAAATTGTTGAATTTAAAATAATTTTATTATGCAGCAGCTATGAAAGAGGATTAAAATTGGATTTTCTTGAGTAGTCAAGTGAAATTTTAGTAGACTTTAAACTCATTTCTAAAACTCTTCCTGCTGTCAAAGTTCAGGAAAGTAGTTAGATTTTATAAAGGACGTCAAAGCTGTCTTCCAAACATCCTCCTCAGTTTCCTCATACTATTCTGTCTGGGTAATCTTGACTCTATTTCCAGGTCCAGGGCTTAGCCATGATAGATCTAAAACAATCAGGGTACCCTGTACCCTTGACGACTTTATTAGTTCACGTAACTCAGGTCTGGGTAATCCGCACATGAATTTTCCTTGGTGAGTGGTTAGTGGAAGCCTGCTCTTCTCTCGTTTTAGATGTGAACAGGGAGCAGGTGGGCCCCAGCGGAGGTTGGCAGCCATCTTGAGAAACCAACCTGAGGGCAGAGCTGATGTATGAAGAAAGGCAGACTCAAAGAACCATTTCTCACAGGGTCTGTACTCTGACTGAAACTCATCTCAACCCCCACACAACTACTGGACATTTGAGCCCCAAATTCTCATTTATTGTTTAATTCACTTTGCTTCTTGCATCCAAAGAATTTCAGCTGACATAAGTTAAGGTGCAACCTGAGTATCCACAGATTTCTTTAGCCTTCTGGGATAATTCTTTTAATACTGTAATTTAGGCCCTCCTTCTGGGAGACTGTTAGAAGCACTGTGTGCTTTCCAAGTGCTCTAGGATGGCCAGGGAGTGAGACTGCTGTTGTTCTCTTGTAACCTTTTCTCTTGGGGCTGGGGCTACTCTCATAATCTAAGTTCTCTTTCTTTCCCTCTTTAGTTTCTGGATGATAACTCCAATGTTTCTAAGGCAACTATGATCTCAACCAGAAAGTTCCAAGTCAGATATTATAACGATCTCTACATTTGGGGAAGGCAGCCTTTTATTTAATTGTGGAGAGAATTGTTGTCTCTGCCTAACATCTCCTTACCTAAATACTATGCACACCTACCCATCCACAAACACCGCTCTGGCACCAAGTTTTGGGTTTTATCTTGCCTAACCAGAAATTCATTAAAATGTCCCAAAAGAAAAGGGCAATTTTTCCCAATGAAGTTGCAGTCACCCCTATTCATATAGAACACACTTCAGTTTTTTATGCGATTACATGTATAAATGCCAGGCAAGAAAATGTAATTATGACTGAACTTTTCTAATGCCTAAAATTGCTTTCTGCATTTTGAATAATAATGAATAAAACTTGAGAAAACTAGTAGAGGGTATGAACTATGACTTGTTGACTAACTTAAAGCACAGAGCAATGAATAATCATAAATTTAATAAATATTATTTAATATTTAGGTATAAAGTCAGTAAAACAAATTTTTATTTTATTAGGATCTTCTTTTGGATATAATTTAGCAGATACAATTCTTTCTATACTTTCTATTACATTTTTTTTTCATTAAGAACGGCTTTGGTTAAATCTCCCTACTCATCAAAAGTGACTTCATTTGATTTATTGTTACATTTCATCAGTGAAGATCTAGGCAAGTAAACATCATTGGGGAAGTATTTGAGTCTGGAAGTAGTATTATTAATATATGCTTTAATTAAGTTACATTGACATTCATAATAGGTCTCTCTCTGGCTAACAAGAACTAATATTTTCTCCGATAAAGAGCAATGCAAATTACAGACAGACAGTGATCAACTACTAGTACTTGGTTTTAGCACTTCAGATAAAATAGATCATATTCTATGGGGAAATTATAGAACTAATTATGAAGAGTAATGATGCTCTGGAAAAAAAAAGAGACTCAGCAGGAGGTAATTATAACAGTTATTGATAGGGCTAAAATTTATAATTTCTAAAACTTTTCATGAGTAGGTTGGAATTTTACATTGTCATTTTTTGCTCAAGGGCCACCATGATTGAGCACTTCCAAAATAACTCAGAATGCAACATACAACATAAAGTGATAGAATCAGATACTATTTTCATTCATGGCGAAGATCATTTCAATAGGTCCACTTCTGAGCATCAAAAGCACTCAGGTCAACACAGTCTCAAAACACAAAGTGTCTTCCTTTCCCTGCAACCATTAATGAACCACAGGCTTATTAGAATTACTGCAGAGCTGGGGGCATCCAGGCTTATTACTTTGTGCTCTCACATCACCTCTACCTTCCTCACACCCTCCACCACACAGAAGTATATCCATTCCTTGAATTTTTGCCAGCATATCCTTTATTCATACCGCTCTCTACCTTGAGCAATCTGTTACAGACACACTGACATTCTTTTTGTTCCTCAAACAACTTGATCTTGCCTACGGGTCTTTTGGTGGCTGTCCTCTATTGGAAGTTTCTTCCTGCAAGCCTTGCATGGCTATCTTCCATTCAGGTCTCAGAACAAATGTCACATTCTCAGAGAGCCTTTGCCTGATGAATCATTCTAAGGTTGCTCACTTTTCCCACTCACCATTACATTATCTGTTTTTTTTCTTTTTCTATAACTAGCTGAAATGACTTTTGTTTGTTTGGCTAGTTGTCTGTCTCCTCACTCACATTCTAGAGAGAAGTCAGTTTCTCCAGAGCAGAGACTTTGCTTGTCTTTTTCCTTCTATATCCCTAGCTTCTAGAAGGTACTCGAAAGTTGCATAAATGAATGAATGAGTGAATGAATGAAGGTAAAAATGAAATTAAAGAAAGAAAAATCACAAAAATTCATCTTTAGAAGGAAGAAGGGGTATCTCCCTATGTAGGCTTTCATGATCGGAAAAGCTTTATGGACTGGTTTTATGGCTAGGGTTATGAGAACTTCCTTCTTTGCCAATGCTGCCTTCTTGAGTTACTGGCCAGATGCCCTGTTGCAAAGATGAAGCCTGAAAGATTCACCTCAGCCCACGAACAACTCCATCAATTATACTTCCTTTTCCCCTCAATGTATTCTGGCATCAGAACTAAGGAAAGACCACTCAACCATAAATCAATTTGCAGTGGGCAAATGATCGGAAAACACACAAAGCCTATAGAAGCAGGAGGCTTCATATTTTAGACTTTTTGGAGCATTCTACTGCCTTTTCAATTTCCTGCACTTGTACCTATTAAAAGGGAAAATATTGAAGTATTCTTTTGGGTATTAGCTTTACTCTTTGAAGTATATAGTTTTTATTATATGTCTGGAATAACCTATTGACTTTTAGGCAAGAAAACATCAGGTGTTTTGTTCTTTTACCCTGATATCCTTGATTTCCCTAAGTCCTCAATGTTTTGAAATCAATGACATGATCAGGACGTGAACGCTTTCTTGCTTAAACTCTACTTCTTGATACCTGTACAAGCTTCATATACCCAGGAATTTATATTAGTAGGAACCGTTACCAGAATATGGGAAAAGATACTGGGAAAGCTCACCTGAATGCAGCAGAAATACTTGAATGTGTATAAGTGGAAATATTTGTTTCCAGTCTTAATACAAAAAGATTTAGAGCAGTTGATACTAAAAGGACAAAGCTCTCACCTTTCATCCATTTATCAAAGCAATGTTCTGTTAGAAATGCAGCTTCTTGCCCAAGTCATACTGTTAAAGGAGGACCTGAGGAATCTATGTAGTATGACTGTAGAATCCAAGGGCAAATATACTTCTTCAAAATTATAACTGTCAGCCCTATTCCCAAAGAGAGAAAAGTAGTCAAAGAGGACCCCAAAGCTCTTAAGCTAGTGCTTCTCAAACTTTAATGTGCATGAGAATTACTAACGGAATCTTGCTGGAATGTAGATTCTGATTCAGTAGGTGAGGGTGGGGGTCGGAGACGCTGCCTTGCTAACAGGCTCTCAGGTGATAATGCTGCTGCTGGTCTGCTGACCACACTTTAAGGAACAAGGGCTTAAATAAGGAAGCCCTACATGGACCAAATTGGCTTTATAGTCCCTGACATGCTGCCCTCTTGTGGTTCCTGAAGTAATTGCCCTTTGTGCTAGCATTTTTATTCCTAAATTAAACATCAGCAATCATTCTCTAATTACCCCACTTTCATATTTTTTCCATAACCACGTAACACTACATATTACCTCATAATTTCTAACATATCCATATACAATCTCTTCTCCAAATTAATTATTTTAATTGGCTCTCCCTTCCTTAAATAGATTTGTTTTCAAAGGAAACTTTCTATCATTATGTCAAATGAAAAGACCAATATTGTTTATCACAAATACAAGGTACCTGTAAAAATAATTGAAAGGAAAACAAAAGAAAACAAAACAATGTTTAAAAGTCCAGGTAGATGTCTTCTAAACTCCAACCCTAAATCTTTCTTAAATGGAGATTAACAAGTGTTAGAGGGCTAAAGACTCAGATCACTAAACTGGCTTTAGTTTTGATGATATCAGGAAAATTGAAAAGGAGCTGAAGAGATTAAGTCTTGTGTAATTCAATGTTTATTTAATGCAGCGGATATGCACCCTACATCATCTCTTGGGGAACTTGCTGTGGATACTGTATTAAGGCTCTTCTTTTTCTTCTGTACATTCCTGTCACCTGAGAAGTATATTTATAGATCTACGTTAGTCAATATCACAACAGGATTGATCTAAGGCAAAAGTGGGCGTGAGCAGGTACTCTTACCACCCTTTGCCCATAACCAGTGGCATGGACACATTGCGGGCTGTTAAATTAGACAGACATGATTTATTTCAGTGCCAATCGACTGTCGGTTTTTCCTGGATGCTACTAGAATTTCTACCTGTAATCATAAATAAGTCTTTTCTCATTCATACGTCCATTCAAGAGGTAGTAATTGAGCTGTAAAGTATAAAGCTTTGAGGAGGATGTTGGACAAATTTCACTTCCCTTCAGATGATCAGTCGAATTACTCCTAAAAAATCTATCTCCCTTTATCAGTGAATGGTTCAGGGAGGGTAAGCTGAAGTCAACGTGGAGTCAATGAAAGGCAAAGAAAGACTAATTGATAGTAGGAAATAAGCTTTTAAAAAAAGTTTTGTCCTTAATAGAACAAAGGGAGACAGCTTTTCTTTCCGCTCAAACATAACAAAGTGCAATTGCTACTGGTTGCCATAGGCGACCACAGGCCTCCTTCACCGGGAAAGGTGATAAGCCTTGAGTGAAGCAAGTCCTGTGATGGGTAGAGCACAGAGGAAAATCTAAGTCCTTTAGGATGCTGCCTGAGAGATCAACCTCCTCTCAGGCCTGCTCTCGCCATCCTCCTGTGCGATTTCCTCCCTGTTTCACCCAGCATCAATTTGGTTCCCAGAACATGTAATCAATAGCATTCTGACTAACACAAGAAAGATACTAAAGAACTATAAATCATAGGATGTTTAATATAGTTGGGGAAATCATAACACAAAAACATTAAATATCAGTGCATTTCAGTATAAAGTAAAGATTTTATGGTCATGTTCTGATACTTATGAAGCACCTAGTATAAGCCAGGCACTGTGCCTCATGTTTTACATACATTATCTCATTTAATAGTTTTAATATTGTCATCTCAGTTTTAGAGCTGAAGACATTAAGGCTTAGACAATTGTGTATCATGACCAGTTACACAGTGAGAGACCTGAGAATGTGATTCCAAACTCTATGCCTTTTGGCTTTTTTATAGGGTGGCAGAGAGTAGGAAGTTAGATAGAAGTCAGTGTAGCAGATTGGTCAGCCAAACAGTGAAAGTAGAGTGGCTTTGAGTTCAGATAGACTAGGTGTCTGCTTCTTACTGTAGTATAATCTTGGATAAATTATCTAATTCCTTTGAACCTGTTTTCTTATTTGAAATATGGGATAATAATACCTACTTCATATGGTTCTCACTCAGATGGGTAAAATAACATGTTTATAATGAGACCATGCTTCTTGAATGGTAGCTGATGCATATATGATTGAGATACAGAAAGGATTTGAAGAGGGGGCTGTTGAAAACCATACTCACATGTTCTTTTATATGAAGCCCCTCCATGTCTGGATAGGGCCAATGCCCATTTTTAAATTATTTTTATTTTGAAATGTTGTTGAATTATAAGAAGTTGCCACCAATACCCATTTTCAAATTGTATGGTATCAAACTTTACCTGTGTATCCTGCTACACTTCTTTCTCTGGCTTAAAAAATTTACTTTTAATTCAATGACTTTTGGGAAATATAAAAGGGAGGTTCAGATGTACCTGGACTTTGATTTTGAAGCAGTAAATATTTGAACATCAATAGCTAAAATAAGGTGTCCAAAAACTCAGGACTCTTACTCATTCATCGACTTGGTACTCTTCTATTAAAGGAGCAGCAGAAGTCAACTTCCTGTTTAACCAGTGAAAAACCCAAAGGCGGAGGCCAGTAGGAAAGTATGAGAACTCAAAAGGACTCTGTGGGCCCAGCCCAGGGCTGATGGACTACCTCCCTGCTGCTAAATAAAGGAATTTTCCACTCATACTATTTTCATTTATGAAAGATGATCTTCCACAAACTGTGTGAAATGGACTTTGTGCCTTTTACCCTGCATGAACTTCTCGCCCACTTTCCTGATCCTCCTAAATTTGCTCACACATGAAAGTGAACTTTTAAGTCTGGGAAATGATTGTTTTCTCAATTGACTGCTGCTGCCCACAAAAAGTCTCCTGCTCCCTTCAGTGAGTCAGCACCTTAGAGAGAAAAATTGTTCTGGAGGGAATAAGACAGGCCACACTGCTATTTACAGAAAAGAAAAAGATCAAATGCTGCCTACAGGGAAAGTTGAAACACCAAACTTAAATATTAGTGGAAAAACAAGAGATGATAGAAATCTTGTGAGGACAAGGTAAGGGAGAAGGGAACTGCTGAAGCTCTCTTTTCCATGAGCAGGTTCTGCAGTGCTGTTTGTGAATCCACTGGTACTGTGAGCAGAGGGACCCTCATCATTGACCACACTATTGCAAGGGTGGGTGGGCAGAACCTGCCCTTCTTTGTCCTAATTTTGGGCTTGAAAGTTTGTAGGTAGGGGAGTTTAGGTAACGAGTAGATTCAGTATAGAGTTTGAACTTGGAAAACTGCAAAAAAACAGAGAAAAAAGTCACTCTTCTCTGCCTCTCTGATTTGTCCCCTGGAAACCAAAGCATCTGGCCTATTCTCTGAAAAAACAAATAGTTCGTTTTACGTTGTCTCTATTGTCGCAGTGGATCTTGTCAGAGCTGTCTGTGTATCTGAGACTTGAATTCTGTCATTCTTCTCGAAAACAGATAGTGGGGAAAAGTCCTCCAACTGTCATGTTTTTATCAAGTCACAACTCTTGAATAACTGTAGATTATTCTAGAAAAAAAAATAAAGCAATAAACCTTTTCCCTTCACTATGTTGATTTGAAATTATAATCATAACTTCCCATCACAAATTTGTTTTTATTTATTTATTTACTTATCCCTTCCCCTTCTTTATATGCTCTGAAAGAATATATAATAATGAAAAGAAAGGAGGAAATAAATGTCTGAAGAAAATCAGAGATCAGTACAGTGAACATACATTCAGACATTTACTAGAGGACCACCACATATTTGGCCCAGAGCTTTATAGCAGCTAAGACAAGGGGTGTGTGTGTGTGTGTGTGTGTGTGTGTGTGTGTGTGTGTCATGTAATTTTTAAATTGATAATGCAAATGATAGTGTTCATAGATTAAAACAAACCTCTTGCTTAGAAAGGTCCTAGTGAGTTTTGACCTAGGAAAAATTCTCTCCTAAAATGTAATGATGTGGCAAACAACTCTTTCAACAGCATTTCTACATTTACTGCAATAATGGGCTTCATAAAGTTGTTATTTATAAGATCCCTCAATGCAGGCTGATGGTTTCATGGCCAAATTCAGCTCAGTAAAAGTAATTCTGTAAGGAGCTCAACAATGCGGTTTAGGATATAGCTATAAGATTTGGTAGTGAAATGTCTGGTTGCAGAGAAATAAACTACATGGTCATCAGGGAGTCTTACCTGAAAATTTTTTTTTTTTTACATTCAAGCTTTTTAACTGTTTTGGACAGCAGAGTTCAAGGTTATGCTCTATGAAGACATGCTCATGTATAGATAATCTATGACGACAATGAAGGGCACATCAATCAGAGTCAGTTGAGCCTGTGGTAGGATAGACATTTTCTTATGAAAACTAAGGAGTGTAATCCAGAGAAAGGGCTGGATAAGAGGCTACTACCTCAGGTAGAGGTGGCTGTGATTGTTTCATATAAAAACGAAAACAGATTCCTTTCTTTTCAATGCTAGAAAATAGAAGTTCATTTTAGAAATTTTTATGCTTTCCTATGCTTTAATTTTTAGAATTTAAAGGTAACATGTGACCATTTCAAAATTTTAGAAAAAAACAGAGAAGCATAAAGAAAAAAGTTAAAACTACCCTTCATCCAACCACTAGAGAAATCAGCATTGACATCCTATTTTCTATATTTTTTAAAGTATAAAGTCGGAATTTTACCGTGTAGTATTTTTTAACCTAATTTTATATTATGAGTATTTTCCCCATACCATTACATATCTATAAAATCATTTTTATGTTTTATTATTGCTTGATATTTCATTGCATAGCAAATCATAACTTAGTAATTCAACTGTTTTGTGCATTATTTTTTCAGACACTCTGGCTTTCACTTGGCTTTTGCAAAGATACAGTCTCTGAAGTCAGACTGCTTGTGTTCAAATCTCAGTTCCATTATTGTGTGACCTTGGGAAAGTTACTTAACTTCTCTGATTCTTAGTTTGTATAGTGGAGATAATATTGGAGCCTGTCTTCTAGAGTTTTTGTGACAGATGTTGTCTGTAAAAGAGCTACCACATAGGAAGACTCACCAAATGATAGCTATTATTTTGATTATCTTCCAGAAGAGCCTGTCCGAAGTTGTGACATCAAAAATCCAAGTTCGGGCCTTAGGTGTTAGACCCTAAGTATTGTAGCCTGGTTCTAAGAGAATTAGTATCTCACAACTCAAGCTTCAGGAAGAAGGGAAGGAGATGGCCATTATGATGAACATTTCTGAATTTAAAATAAAGGTAAAGAGCAAAGCAATTAAGTACATTGGGGTTCTATATTAGTTTGCTAGAGGTGCTGTAACAAAGTACCAAATTTCTGCTTAAACAACAGAAATTAATTGTCTCACAGTTCTGGAGGTTAGAAGTCCAAAATCAGGGTGTCAGCACTCTTGGTTCCTTCTGAGGACTGTGAGGGTAGGATCTGCTCCAGGCTTTTGTCTTCAGCTTATAGATGACCAATTTCTCCCTGTGTCTCTTCACGACATCTTGCTTCTGTGTGTGTCTCTTTGTCCAAACTTTCATTTTCATAAAGACACCAGTCATATTGTATGAGGGCCCACTTTAATGACCACATTTTAACTTGATTACCTTTAAAAAGACCTTATTTACTAATAAGGGCCACATTCTGAGGTACCGGGGGTTAGGACTTTAACATAAGAATTTTGGAAGGGACACAATTAAACTTATAACAGGTTCCTAAGTGAGCTTCTTTTTACTGTCCTCTTTGGAAGAAAACCACTTCATCAAGAAAGAAAAGAACCACGTCTATTCTAACTTTTTTAATAGCCCACAGTAGCATCAAATCATGTTTGCATAAAGCATTTTATGAGAGCCATGGCAGCCAGTGAAGGGGTGAAAGTTGGGGAAAGACTTAGATTAGATAATAAAGAGAACTGCAGGGCCATTTTGTCAAATTCTATCATTAAAATGGCCTGTCTCTTCATCAAGCAATTCTTCATGAATCCTGAGGTGTTCATTAAACTCTTGAGTTAGCTGCATGAACATTTTACAAGAAATGCAAAATACTGTAATTGTGAAACTTGATCCTGTTTCAAGTCTGAAGGAACCTCACTGCCTTGATAATAATTGGAGAACAAAACTGAACTTCTAATATGACCAAACAATGGCTTAAAGACAGGAAAAAAGAAGAAAATATTTTCTTTCCTACACTTCAAAACTAAAACAATAAGCTAATATGTAACTGTGAATTTAATTGGCTGAAGGAAATAAGCATTCTAAAAATAGATCATATAAAGGAGTCAAACATTTCAAGAATACATATAGTAGGACTAGGGGTTCAAGGGAATGGAAAACCAATGGATCAGCAATAACTCAGAACAAATATTCTTGGGAGGGGAGATGGAGATTCAGCTTTACTGAGCTGAATTACTACCAAGTAATAGAATCATAATTCAAATTAAATAATCCAAGGAATTAAAGAGCTTCAGAACTTGAAGAGGCATTACATTTGAAAGTGGCATGCAAAGAAGTACTGACCAAATTATAACTCAGAGATCTTGTGTGTTTGAAGAATGTTCTAAATTTCAAAACTGATACAAGGCAGAGACTCAGACTCTAGTATTCTTTCTTTTATTCCTAAGCTAAAGGCTCAAAACTGATCCTGTGGCATCCAGGAGCATGAAACATTTAAAGGCTTTTCCTTGAGATTAGATTTTCGACTTCCCTCGGAGCAACTGTTCACAGGATGTTGTCTAGGATCTCCTTCGTTCGTGCAAGAGTTCATTGAAAAGCATTATGCGGGGAATTGTTTTCCCTGGAATGCTGGCCAGCATTCCTCCAGAAGCAAGGCTGAGAACTGAAAAACTTTTAGAAAGGAGAGGAAGGAAACTGGAAGTAGGACTTAGAAGGGCATTTGTCCCGATGGCTTTCGGTATGTTGTCAGGTGTTACGAAAATTTCCAGTTTGAGGAATTTTAATGTTTTCTAGGCTTTATAGATGAAATGTGGTTTCCTTCTTTTTTAAACATCAAAAGTTGATGTCACCAGTCTTCTAGATAATTTAAGAGCAAGTTCAAGTAGATTTTTAGTAAGATTTCACCTATGTTTAAATAGAATTGGACATCAGTAAATGATAGCTCTTCTTGAGGTATGTTTGCTTTTGTATTTTGCTTCAAAATTGTCATCGGTTCTGTGCAAACATAGAAGCTCTTTGGGAATCTTGTTGACTCCAAAACAATCTTCTCAGTTTAGTAATAAGCCAAATGCATAGACATCATACCCTGGCCTTTGAAATGATAATATTTAAAATTACTTTGTGATTTACTTCAAATGCATTCATGTTAGTGAATGAGTAATTTAAATCTCCTCACCAGAAGACTCAAATGCAGAAGGATCTACCCAAATTTTAGTTTTATAGTTGTGAAACATAGAAACATACACAGAAGGATCTATAAATAAAGGGAAATGTGTAACCCCATGTCACAAATATTTTATTCTCAAGTTTATACTTCTCTCTCCATCACATAGACCTGTGATATATGGCTGAAATATGCATCTATAACAAACCTTTCTAACATATGAGTGAAAATGGCTTAGCGACTTAATTTTAGGTGTGGGTTTTTTGTTTGTTTGGTTTTTTTTTTTTTGGTAAGGTAACAAGGACTTTGATTCCTGAAAAATTGTCACTGAATTTTTAATATATTTAAGAATAAGAATGAGATAGCTATTGCCCCCTGCTTGAAAATCAAAATTAGGATGTCTTTCCCTCAGTAATTTATACCATGCTATAAATAATATTTGCTAATATGAAGAAAGAACTGACCTACTTCTTTTTAACCAAGAGATAAAAGGTAACTGACTCTCCAATTACTGAGTACTGCTGTTGCTATCAACTTGTCTCATTTCATAAATATATTGAAATAATTTAAATTCCAAACTAGAGAAAATAACAGGTAGAATTACAATTCCTTGGCTTTCTTATCAGGACAAATAGAAAAGTATGTCTAACACCATTTCTGGTTCTTTGGTATTATAGCTCCGGAGAAAATATTTGAAAATATTTTCAATTAAAACACAACAAAAGATAAATTGCAGTGTGAATTACAGAGAAAATCAAATGCCAATTTTATTAGAAGGAATCCATTAGGGAGACACATTAAAACCAGGAACTCACAGCAACTTATGGTTCTGGGAGACAGAAAGTGGATCTATTGTCACTCAGAAAATGCTTCACGGTAATATAAAATGAATTTGAGTTCAGATAATTTAATTAGATGTCTTAGATATTTGAATGGTCAAGGACAAGCCGTATAGACTGGCCCTATCCCACTGGGGTTGGTACCTAGGCTGTGCACTGGGAGCTCCCCAAGGGCAGGGAGTGTGTCTATCTCATCTTTGAAGTCTCAGAGAAAAGAGATATAAATTAATTGTAAAAATTCAAATGTCACTGAAAATATCCAATGAAAAAATGAAAGTAATCTATGATCCACTCCCTCAGAGAAAATTTATTGTTGGCATTTTGGTAAATCATCTTCTAACCTTTTGAGGGGCTGTATATATCTATTATTTATCTTTCTATGTTAGACAAGGTGGAAATATTTTTGTTTTCTTAACTCCTGACCTGAAAGTTCATCGTAGATTGAGGCTGGAAAAATATCTTAACAAATATTTGAATTAAAAGGTGAACTCTTAGAGGTTTAGGCCAAGGTGTAAGTTAATACCCAAACTTCAGAAAATAAGATAGAATTGCTCTACATAAAACAGAGAGAGTTATTCCCGCCCCCCCACCCCCCCAATAAGCAGAGGGCAGTGTTGAGAAGAAATACTCAGGGGAAAATAAATGAGGAGGAGAAGAAAGGAGCCCAAGGAGGCTGTGAGATGGGCACTGCATGGAGGAAAAGTAAAGAGAATTTATGGTAATAGGACACCAAGAAGTGTGTGGAGACGAGCATTCTTTCACGGGGGCTTCATGCCATTTGATGTGCTGTGGCAGTGTCACTTCTTCCTTGGCCCCCAGTAGTTTAGTAAAGACTGTTACATCCACAAAATTTTTGGTGCGAGTGAGCTTTCCTCGAAGCCATGTGAAGGGAGACCATACCAGAGGAGGCCACGAGACAAGTCCCTTCCTCCTTTGCTCCCTGATACCCTTGGATTCACAGAATACTTTGGGAGATTTTAGAATTTACAGGACATGAAACTGGGGTTGGGTGTTTAACCACCTTCATCTTTGAGGGTTAGAAAGATCTCAGATAATATCTGGGTTATAATTACTCTAATCTAAACCATGATAGTGAGGCCTCTCCTCAAGATGGAATCCCCTACAAAGAATGTCTCAGATATTTCTAATAGGTTTTGGTACCTAATCCGTGCCAGGAACATGTCCCTAAGAGTCTTCCCCTCTGGTCCCCTCTCCTTGTCAAAATGGTTCTCCTTGGCC